>NW_027520742.1:0-300000 GCF_051991255.1 Vanacampus margaritifer | reverse complement strand
TTGTGCACTTTAGGTGAAAATGTCAAAATCTTAAAAATGAGCATAAGCACAATGAAATTAATGCTGGAATCATCTTCAGGATGCTAGAATACACTAAATACAGCAAAAATTTTGAGTCTACAACGTTTAGTTTAGGTGTGAGAGCCAAAATGAACTTTTTATTGCTTTAAACGCGTTTTCAGCCCCTGATTGTGCACTTTAGGTGAAAATGTCAAAATCTTAAAAATGAGCATAAGCACAATGAAATTAATGCTGGAATCATCTTCAGGATGCTAGAATACACTGAATACAGCAAAAATTTTGAGTCTACAACGTTTAGTTTAGGTGTGAGAGCCAAAATGAACTTTTTATTGCTTTAAACGCGTTTTCAGCCCCTGATTGTACACTTAAGGTGAAAATGTCAAAATCTTAAAAATGAGCATAAGCACAATGAAATTAATGCTGGAATCATCTTCAGGATGCTAAAATACACTAAATACAGCAAAAATTTTGAGTCTACAACGTTTAGTTTAGGTGTGAGAGCCAAAATGAACTTTTTATTGCTTTAAACGCGTTTTCAGCCTGATTGTACACTTAAGGTGAAAATGTCAAAATCTTCAAAATGAGTATAAGCACAATGAAATTAATGCTGGAATCATCTTCAGGATGCTAGAATACACTAAATACAGCAAAAATTTTGAGTCTACAACGTTTAGTTTAGGTGTGAGAGCCAAAATGAACTTTTTATTGCTTTAAATGCGTTTTTAGCCTGATTGTGCACTTTAGGTGAAAATGTCAAAATCTTAAAAATGAGCATAAGCACAATGAAATTAATGCTGGAATCATCTTCAGGATGCTAAAATACACTAAATACAGCAAAAATTTTGAGTCTACAACGTTTAGTTTAGGTGTGAGAGCCAAAATGAACTTTTTATTGCTTTAAACGCGTTTTCAGCCTGATTGTACACTTAAGGTGAAAATGTCAAAATCTTCAAAATGAGCATAAGCACAATGAAATTAATGCTGGAATCATCTTCAGGATGCTAGAATACACTAAATACAGCAAAAATTTTGAGTCTACAACGTATAGTTTAGGTGTGAGAGCCAAAATGAACTTTTTATTGCTTTAAATGCGTTTTCAGCCTGATTGTGCACTTTAGGTGAAAATGTCAAAATCTTACAAATGAGCATAAGCACAATGAAATTAATGCTGGAATCATCTTCAGGATGCTAGAATACACTAAATACAGAAAAAATTTTGAGTCTACAACGTTTAGTTTAGGTGTGAGAGCCAAAATGAACTTTTTATTGCTTTAAACGCGTTTTCAGCCCCTGATTGTACACTTAAGGTGAAAATGTCAAAATCTTAAAAATGAGCATAAGCACAATGAAATTAAGGCTGGAATCATCTTCAGGATGCTAGAATACACTGAATACAGCAAAAATTTTGAGTCTACAACGTTTAGTTTAGGTGTGAGAGCCAAAATGAACTTTTTATTGCTTTAAATGCGTTTTCAGCCTGATTGTGCACTTTAGGTGAAAATGTCAAAATCTTAAAAATGAGCATAAGCACAATGAAATTAATGCTGGAATCATCTTCAGGATGCTAGAATACACTAAATACAGCAAAAATTTTGAGTCTACAACGTTTAGTTTAGGTGTGAGAGCCAAAATGAACTTTTTATTGCTTTAAACGCGTTTTCAGCCCCTGATTGTGCACTTTAGGTGAAAATGTCAAAATCTTAAAAATGAGCATAAGCACAATGAAATTAATGCTGGAATCATCTTCAGGATGCTAGAATACACTGAATACAGCAAAAATTTTGAGTCTACAACGTTTAGTTTAGGTGTGAGAGCCAAAATGAACTTTTTATTGCTTTAAACGCGTTTTCAGCCCCTGATTGTACACTTAAGGTGAAAATGTCAAAATCTTAAAAATGAGCATAAGCACAATGAAATTAATGCTGGAATCATCTTCAGGATGCTAAAATACACTAAATACAGCAAAAATTTTGAGTCTACAACGTTTAGTTTAGGTGTGAGAGCCAAAATGAACTTTTTATTGCTTTAAACGCGTTTTCAGCCTGATTGTACACTTAAGGTGAAAATGTCAAAATCTTCAAAATGAGTATAAGCACAATGAAATTAATGCTGGAATCATCTTCAGGATGCTAGAATACACTAAATACAGCAAAAATTTTGAGTCTACAACGTTTAGTTTAGGTGTGAGAGCCAAAATGAACTTTTTATTGCTTTAAATGCGTTTTCAGCCTGATTGTGCACTTTAGGTGAAAATGTCAAAATCTTAAAAATGAGCATAAGCACAATGAAATTAATGGTGGAATCATCTTCAGGATGCTAAAATACACTAAATACAGCAAAAATTTTGAGTCTACAACGTTTAGTTTAGGTGTGAGAGCCAAAATGAACTTTTTATTGCTTTCAACGCGTTTTCAGCCTGATTGTACACTTAAGGTGAAAATGTCAAAATCTTCAAAATGAGCATAAGCACAATAAAATTAATGCTGGAATCATCTTCAGGATGCTAGAATACACTAAATACAGCAAAAATTTTGAGTCTACAACGTATAGTTTAGGTGTGAGAGCCAAAATGAACTTTTTATTGCTTTAAATGCGTTTTCAGCCTGATTGTGCACTTTAGGTGAAAATGTCAAAATCTTACAAATGAGCATAAGGACAATGAAATTAATGCTGGAATCATCTTCAGGATGCTAGAATACACTAAATACAGAAAAAATTTTGAGTCTACAACGTTTAGTTTAGGTGTGAGAGCCAAAATGAACTTTTTATTGCTTTAAACGCGTTTTCAGCCCCTGATTGTACACTTAAGGTGAAAATGTCAAAATCTTCAAAATGAGCATAAGCACAATGAAATTAAGGCTGGAATCATCTTCAGGATGCTAGAATACACTGAATACAGCAAAAATTTTGAGTCTACAACGTTTATTTTAGGTGTGTGAGCCAAAATGAACTTTTTATTGCTTTAAATGCGTTTTCAGCCTGATTGTGCACTTTAGGTTAAAATGTCAAAATCTTCAAAATGAGCATAAGCACGATGAAATTAATGCTGGAATCATCTTCAGGATGCTAGAATACACTAAATACAGCAAAAAATTTGAGTCTACAACGTTTAGTTTAGGTGTGAGAGCCAAAATGAACTTTTTATTGCTTTAAACGCGTTTTCAGCCCCTGATTGTACACTTAAGGTGAAAATGTCAAAATCTTAAAAATGAGCATAAGCACAATGAAATTAATGCTGGAATCATCTTCAGGATGCTAAAATACACTAAATACAGCAAAAATTTTGAGTCTACAACGTTTAGTTTAGGTGTGAGAGCCAAAATGAACTTTTTATTGCTTTAAATGCGTTTTCAGCCTGATTGTGCACTTTAGGTGAAAATGTCAAAATCTTAAAAATGAGCATAAGCACAATGAAATTAATGCTGGAATCATCTTCAGGATGCTAGAATACACTAAATACAGCAAAAATTTTGAGTCTACAACGTTTAGTTTAGGTGTGAGAGCCAAAATGAACTTTTTATTGCTTTAAACGCGTTTTCAGCCCCTGATTGTGCACTTTAGGTGAAAATGTCAAAATCTTAAAAATGAGCATAAGCACAATGAAATTAATGCTGGAATCATCTTCAGGATGCTAGAATACACTGAATACAGCAAAAATTTTGAGTCTACAACGTTTAGTTTAGGTGTGAGAGCCAAAATGAACTTTTTATTGCTTTAAACGCGTTTTCAGCCCCTGATTGTACACTTAAGGTGAAAATGTCAAAATCTTAAAAATGAGCATAAGCACAATGAAATTAATGCTGGAATCATCTTCAGGATGCTAAAATACACTAAATACAGCAAAAATTTTGAGTCTACAACGTTTAGTTTAGGTGTGAGAGCCAAAATGAACTTTTTATTGCTTAAAACGCGTTTTCAGCCTGATTGTACACTTAAGGTGAAAATGTCAAAATCTTCAAAATGAGTATAAGCACAATGAAATTAATGCTGGAATCATCTTCAGGATGCTAGAATACACTAAATACAGCAAAAATTTTGAGTCTACAACGTTTAGTTTAGGTGTGAGAGCCAAAATGAACTTTTTATTGCTTTAAATGCGTTTTCAGCCTGATTGTGCACTTTAGGTGAAAATGTCAAAATCTTAAAAATGAGCATAAGCACAATGAAATTAATGCTGGAATCATCTTCAGGATGCTAAAATACACTAAATACAGCAAAAATTTTGAGTCTACAACGTTTAGTTTAGGTGTGAGAGCCAAAATGAACTTTTTATTGTTTTAAACGCGTTTTCAGCCTGATTGTACACTTAAGGTGAAAATGTCAAAATCTTCAAAATGAGCATAAGCACAATGAAATTAATGCTGGAATCATCTTCAGGATGCTAGAATACACTAAATACAGCAAAAATTTTGAGTCTACAACGTTTAGTTTAGGTGTGAGAGCCAAAATGAACTTTTTATTGCTTTTAATGCGTTTTCAGCCTGATTGTGCACTTAGGTGAAAATGTCAAAATCTTAAAAATGAGCATAAGCACAATGAAATTAATGCTGGAATCATCTTCAGGATGCTAGAATACACTAAATACAGCAAAAATTTTGAGTCTACAACGTTTAGTTTAGGTGTGAGAGCCAAAATGAACTTTTTATTGCTTTAAATGCGTTTTCAGCCTGATTGTGCACTTTAGGTGAAAATGTCAAAATCTTAAAAATGAGCATAAGCACAATGAAATTAATGCTGGAATCATCTTCAGGATGCTAGAATACACTGAATACAGCAAAAATTTTGAGTCTACAACGTTTATTTTAGGTGTGTGAGCCAAAATGAACTTTTTATTGCTTTAAATGCGTTTTCAGCCTGATTGTGCACTTTAGGTTAAAATGTCAAAATCTTCAAAATGAGCATAAGCACGATGAAATTAATGCTGGAATCATCTTCAGGATGCTAGAATACACTAAATACAGCAAAAATTTTGAGTCTACAACGTTTAGTTTAGGTGTGAGAGCCAAAATGAACTTTTTATTGCTTTAAACGCGTTTTCAGCCCCTGATTGTACACTTAAGGTGAAAATGTCAAAATCTTAAAAATGAGCATAAGCACAATGAAATTAATGCTGGAATCATCTTCAGGATGCTAGAATACACTGAATACAGCAAAAATTTTGAGTCTACAACGTTTAGTTTAGGTGTGAGAGCCAAAATGAACTTTTTATTGCTTTAAACGCGTTTTCAGCCCCTGATTGTACACTTAAGGTGAAAATGTCAAAATCTCAAAAATGAGCATAAGCACAATGAAATTAATGCTGGAATCATCTTTAGGATGCTAGAATACACTAAATAGAGCAAAAATTTTGAGTCTACAACGTTTAGTTTAGGTGTGAGAGCCAAAATGAACTTTTTATTGCTTTAAACGCGTTTTCAGCCCCTGATTGTACACTTAAGGTGAAAATGTCAAAATCTTAAAAATGAGCATAAGCACAATGAAATTAATGCTGGAATCGTCTTCAGGATGCTAAAATACACTAAATACAGCAAAAATTTTGAGTCTACAACGTTTAGTTTAGGTGTGAGAGCCAAAATGAACTTTTTATTGCTTTAAATGCGTTTTCAGCCTGATTGTGCACTTTAGGTGAAAATGTCAAAATCTTAAAAATGAGCATAAGCACAATGAAATTAATGCTGGAATCATCTTCAGGATGCTAGAATACACTAAATACAGCAAAAATTTTGAGTCTACAACGTTTAGTTTAGGTGTGAGAGCCAAAATGAACTTTTTATTGCTTTAAACGCGTTTTCAGCCCCTGATTGTACACTTAAGGTGAAAATGTCAAAATCTTCAAAATGAGCATAAGCACAATGAAATTAATGCTGGAATCATCTTCAGGATGCTAGAATACACTAAATACAGCAAAAATTTTGAGTCTACAACGTTTAGTTTAGGTGTGAGAGCCAAAATGAACTTTTTATTGCTTTAAACGCGTTTTCAGCCCCTGATTGTACACTTAAGGTGAAAATGTCAAAATCTTAAAAATGAGCATAAGCACAATGAAATTAATGCTGGAATCATCTTCAGGATGCTAGAATACACTGAATACAGCAAAAATTTTGAGTCTACAACGTTTAGTTTAGGTGTGATAGCCAAAATGAACTTTTTATTGCTTTAAACGCGTTTTCAGCCCCTGATTGTACACTTAAGGTGAAAATGTCAAAATCTTAAAAATGAGCATAAGCACAATGAAATTAATGCTGGAATCATCTTTAGGATGCTAAAATACACTAAATAGAGCAAAAATTTTGAGTCTACAACGTTTAGTTTAGGTGTGAGAGCCAAAATGAATTTTTTATTGCTTTAAACGCGTTTTCAGCCCCTGATTGTACACTTAAGGTGAAAATGTCAAAATCTTAAAAATGAGCATAAGCACAATGAAATTAATGCTGGAATCATCTTCAGGATGCTAAAATACACTAAATACAGCAAAAATTTTGAGTCTACAACGTTTAGTTTAGGTGTGAGAGCCAAAATGAACTTTTTATTGCTTTAAATGCGTTTTCAGCCTGATTGTGCACTTTAGGTGAAAATGTCAAAATCTTAAAAATGAGCATAAGCACAATGAAATTAATGCTGGAATCATCTTCAGGATGCTAGAATACACTAAATACAGCAAAGATTTTGAGTCTACAACGTTTAGTTTAGGTGTGAGAGACAAAATGAACTTTTTATTGCTTTAAACGCGTTTTCAGCCCCTGATTGTACACTTAAGGTGAAAATGTCAAAATCTTCAAAATGAGCATAAGCACGATGAAATTAATGCTGGAATCATCTTCAGGATGCTAGAATACACCAAATACAGCAAAAATTTTGAGTCTACAACGTTTAGTTTAGGTGTGAGAGCCAAAATGAACTTTTTATTGCTTTAAATGCGTTTTCAGCCTGATTGTGTACTTTAGGTGAAAATGTCAAAATCTTAAAAATGAGCATAAGCACAATGAAATTAATGCTGGAATCATCTTCAGGATGCTAGAATACACTAAATACAGCAAAATTTTTGAGTCTACAACGTTTAGTTTAGGTGTGAGAGCCAAAATGAACTTTTTATTGCTTTAAACGCGTTTTCAGCCCCTGATTGTACACTTAAGGTGAAAATGTCAAAATCTTAAAAATGAGCAAAAGCACAATGAAATTAATGCTGGAATCATCTTCAGGATGCTAGAATACACTGAATACAGCAAAAATTTTGAGTCTACAACGTTTAGTTTAGGTGTGAGAGCCAAAATGAACTTTTTATTGCTTTAAACGCGTTTTCAGCCCCTGATTGTACACTTAAGGTGAAAATGTCAAATTCTTCAAACTGAGCATAAGCACAATGAAATTAATGCTGGAATCATCTTCAGGATGCTAGAATACACTGAATACAGCAAAAATTTTGAGTCTACAACGTTTATTTTAGGTGTGTGAGCCAAAATGAACTTTTTATTGCTTTAAATGCGTTTTCAGCCTGATTGTGCACTTTAGGTGAAAATGTCAAAATCTTCAAAATGAGCATAAGCACGATGAAATTAATGCTGGAATCATCTTCAGGATGCTAGAATACACTAAATACAGCAAAAAATTTGAGTCTACAACGTTTAGTTTAGGTGTGAGAGCCAAAATGAACTTTTTATTGCTTTAAACGCGTTTTCAGCCCCTGATTGTACACTTAAGGTGAAAATGTCAAAATCTTCAAAATGAGCATAAGCACAATGAAATTAATGCTGGAATCATCTTCAAGGATGCTAGAATACACTAAATACAGGAAAAATTTTGAGTCTACAACGAAAAGTTTAGGTGTGAGAGCCAAAATGAACTTTTTATTGCTTTAAATGCGTTTTCAGCCTGATTGTGCACTTTAGGTGAAAATGTCAAAATCTTAAAAATGAGCATAAGCACAATGAAATTAATGCTGGAATCATCTTCAGGATGCTAGAATACACTAAATACAGCAAAAATTTTGAGTCTACAACGTTTAGTTTAGGTGTGAGAGCCAAAATGAACTTTTTATTGCTTTAAACGCGTTTTCAGCCCCTGATTGTACACTTAAGGTGAAAATGTCAAAATCTTAAAAATGAGCATAAGCACAATGAAATTAATGCTGGAATCATCTTCAGGATGCTAGAATACACTGAATACAGCAAAAATTTTGAGTCTACAACGTTTAGTTTAGGTGTGAGAGCCAAAATGAACTTTTTATTGCTTTAAACGCGTTTTCAGCCCCTGATTGTACACTTAAGGTGAAAATGTCAAAATCTTAAAAATGAGCATAAGCACAATGAAATTAATGCTGGAATCATCTTCAGGATGCTAAAATACACTAAATACAGCAAAAATTTTGAGTCTACAACGTTTAGTTTAGGTGTGAGAGCCAAAATGAACTTTTTATTGCTTTAAACGCGTTTTCAGCCTGATTGTACACTTAAGGTGAAAATGTCAAAATCTTCAAAATGAGCTTAAGCACAATGAAATTAATGCTGGAATCATCTTCAGGATGCTAGAATACACTAAATACAGCAAAAATTTTGAGTCTACAACGTTTAGTTTAGGTGTGAGAGCCAAAATGAACTTTTTATTGCTTTAAATGCGTTTTCAGCCTGATTGTGCACTTTAGGTGAAAATGTCAAAATCTTAAAAATGAGCATAAGCACAATGAAATTAATGCTGGAATCATCTTCAGGATGCTAGAATACACTGAATACAGCAAAAAATTTGAGTCTACAACGTTTATTTTAGGTGTGTGAGCCAAAATGAACTTTTTATTGCTTTAAATGCGTTTTCAGCCTGATTGTGCACTTTAGGTTAAAATGTCAAAATCTTCAAAATGAGCATAAGCACGATGAAATTAATGCTGGAATCATCTTCAGGATGCTAGAATACACTAAATACAGCAAAAATGTTGAGTCTACAACGTTTAGTTTAGGTGTGAGAGCCAAAATGAACTTTTTATTGCTTTAAACGCGTTTTCAGCCCCTGATTGTGCACTTTAGGTGAAAATGTCAAAATCTTAAAAATGAGCATAAGCACAATGAAATTAATGCTGGAATCATCTTCAGGATGCTAGAATACACTGAATACAGCAAAAATTTTGAGTCTACAACGTTTAGTTTAGGTGTGAGAGCCAAAATGAACTTTTTATTGCTTTAAATGCGTTTTCAGCCTGATTGTGCACTTTAGGTGAAAATGTCAAAATCTTCAAAATGAGCATAAGCACAATGAAATTAATGCTGGAATCATCTTCAGGATGCTAGAATACACTAAATACAGCAAAAATTTTGAGTCTACAACGTATAGTTTAGGTGTGAGAGCCAAAATGAACTTTTTATTGCTTTAAATGCGTTTTCAGCCTGATTGTGCACTTTAGGTGAAAATGTCAAAATCTTACAAATGAGCATAAGCACAATGAAATTAATGCTGGAATCATCTTCAGGATGCTAGAATACACTAAATACAGAAAAAATTTTGAGTCTACAACGTTTAGTTTAGGTGTGAGAGCCAAAATGAACTTTTTATTGCTTTAAACGCGTTTTCAGCCCCTGATTGTACACTTAAGGTGAAAATGTCAAAATCTTCAAAATGAGCATAAGCACAATGAAATTAATGCTGGAATCATCTTCAGGATGCTAGAATACACTGAATACAGCAAAAATTTTGAGTCTACAACGTTTATTTTAGGTGTGTGTGCCAAAATGAACTTTTTATTGCTTTAAATGCGTTTTCAGCCTGATTGTGCACTTTAGGTTAAAATGTCAAAATCTTCAAAATGAGCATAAGCACGATGAAATTAATGCTGGAATCATCTTCAGGATGCTAGAATACACTAAATACAGCAAAAAAATTGAGTCTACAACGTTTAGTTTAGGTGTGAGAGCCAAAATGAACTTTTTATTGCTTTAAACGCGTTTTCAGCCCCTGATTGTACACTTAAGGTGAAAATGTCAAAATCTTAAAAATGAGCATAAGCACAATGAAATTAATGCTGGAATCATCTTCAGGATGCTAAAATACACTAAATACAGCAAACATTTTGAGTCTACAACGTTTAGTTTAGGTGTGAGAGCCAAAATGAACTTTTTATTGCTTTAAATGCGTTTTCAGCCTGATTGTGCACTTTAGGTGAAAATGTCAAAATCTTAAAAATGAGCATAAGCACAATGAAATTAATGCTGGAATCATCTTCAGGATGCTAGAATACACTAAATACAGCAAAAATTTTGAGTCTACAACGTTTAGTTTAGGTGTGAGAGCCAAAATTAACTTTTTATTGCTTTAAACGCGTTTTCAGCCCCTGATTGTACACTTAAGGTGAAAATGTCAAAATCTTCAAAATGAGCATAAGCACAATGAAATTAATGCTGGAATCATCTTCAGGATGCTAGAATACACTAAATACAGCAAAAATTTTGAGTCTACAACGTTTAGTTTAGGTGTGAGAGCCAAAATGAACTTTTTATTGCTTTAAACGCGTTTTCAGCCCCTGATTGTACACTTAAGGTGAAAATGTCAAAATCTTAAAAATGAGCATAAGCATAATGAAATTAATGCTGGAATCATCTTCAGGATGCTAGAATACACTGAATACAGCAAAAATTTTGAGTCTACAACGTTTAGTTTAGGTGTGATAGCCAAAATGAACTTTTTATTGCTTTAAACGCGTTTTCAGCCCCTGATTGTACACTTAAGGTGAAAATGTCAAAATCTTAAAAATGAGCATAAGCACAATGAAATTAATGCTGGAATCATCTTTAGGATGCTAAAATACACTAAATAGAGCAAAAATTTTGAGTCTACAACGTTTAGTTTAGGTGTGAGAGCCAAAATGAACTTTTTATTGCTTTAAACGCGTTTTCAGCCCCTGATTGTACACTTAAGGTGAAAATGTCAAAATCTTAAAAATGAGCATAAGCACAATGAAATTAATGCTGGAATCATCTTCAGGATGCTAAAATACACTAAATACAGCAAAAATTTTGAGTCTACAACGTTTAGTTTAGGTGTGAGAGCCAAAATGAACTTTTTATTGCTTTAAATGCGTTTTCAGCCTGATTGTGCACTTTAGGTGAAAATGTCAAAATCTTAAAAATGAGCATAAGCACAATGAAATTAATGCTGGAATCATCTTCAGGATGCTAGAATACACTAAATACAGCAAAGATTTTGAGTCTACAACGTTTAGTTTAGGTGTGAGAGACAAAATGAACTTTTTATTGCTTTAAACGCGTTTTCAGCCCCTGATTGTACACTTAAGGTGAAAATGTCAAAATCTTAAAAATGAGCAAAAGCACAATGAAATTAATGCTGGAATCATCTTCAGGATGCTAGAATACACTGAATACAGCAAAAATTTTGAGTCTACAACGTTTAGTTTAGGTGTGAGAGCCAAAATGAACTTTTTATTGCTTTAAACGCGTTTTCAGCCCCTGATTGTACACTTAAGGTGAAAATGTCAAATTCTTCAAACTGAGCATAAGCACAATGAAATTAATGCTGGAATCATCTTCAGGATGCTAGAATACACTGAATACAGCAAAAAATTTGAGTCTACAACGTTTATTTTAGGTGTGTGAGCCAAAATGAACTTTTTATTGCTTTAAATGCGTTTTCAGCCTGATTGTGCACTTTAGGTGAAAATGTCAAAATCTTCAAAATGAGCATAAGCACGATGAAATTAATGCTGGAATCATCTTCAGGATGCTAGAATACACTAAATACAGCAAAAAATTTGAGTCTACAACGTTTAGTTTAGGTGTGAGAGCCAAAATGAACTTTTTATTGCTTTAAACGCGTTTTCAGCCCCTGATTGTACACTTAAGGTGAAAATGTCAAAATCTTCAAAATGAGCATAAGCACAATGAAATTAATGCTGGAATCATCTTCAAGGATGCTAGAATACACTAAATACAGGAAAAATTTTGAGTCTACAACGTTTAGTTTAGGTGTGAGAGCCAAAATGAACTTTTTATTGCTTTAAACGCGTTTTCAGCCTGATTGTGCACTTTAGGTGAAAATGTCAAAATCTTAAAAATGAGCATAAGCACGATGAAATTAATGCTGGAATCATCTTCAGGATGCTAGAATACACTAAATACAGCAAAAATTTTGAGTCTACAACGTTTAGTTTAGGTGTGAGAGCCAAAATGAACTTTTTATTGCTTTAAACGCGTTTTCAGCCCCTGATTGTACACTTAAGGTGAAAATGTCAAAATCTTAAAAATGAGCATAAGCACAATGAAATTAATGCTGGAATCATCTTCAGGATGCTAGAATACACTGAATACAGCAAAAATTTTGAGTCTACAACGTTTAGTTTAGGTGTGAGAGCCAAAATGAACTTTTTATTGCTTTAAACGCGTTTTCAGCCCCTGATTGTACACTTAAGGTGAAAATGTCAAAATCTTCAAAATGAGCATAAGCACAATGAAATTAATGCTGGAATCATCTTCAGGATGCTAGAATACACTAAATACAGCAAAAATTTTGAGTCTACAACGTTTATTTTAGGTGTGAGAGCCAAAATGAACTTTTTATTGCTTTAAATGCGTTTTCAGCCTGATTGTGCACTTTAGGTGAAAATGTCAAAATCTTAAAAATGAGCATAAGCACAATGAAATTAATGCTGGAATCATCTTCAGGATGCTAGAATACACTAAATACAGCAAAAATTTTGAGTCTACAACGTTTAGTTTAGGTGTGAGAGCCAAAATGAACTTTTTATTGCTTTAAATGCGTTTTCAGCCCCTGATTGTACACTTAAGGTGAAAATGTCAAAATCTTCAAAATGAGCATAAGCACAATGAAATTAATGCTGGAATCATCTTCAGGATGCTAGAATACACTAAATACAGCAAAAATTTTGAGTCTACAACGTTTAGTTTAGGTGTGAGAGCCAAAATGAACTTTTTATTGCTTTAAACGCGTTTTCAGCCCCTGATTGTACACTTAAGGTGAAAATGTCAAAATCTTAAAAATGAGCATAAGCACAATGAAATTAATGCTGGAATCATCTTCAGGATGCTAGAATACACTGAATACAGCAAAAATTTTGAGTCTACAACGTTTAGTTTAGGTGTGATAGCCAAAATGAACTTTTTATTGCTTTAAACGCGTTTTCAGCCCCTGATTGTACACTTAAGGTGAAAATGTCAAAATCTTAAAAATGAGCATAAGCACAATGAAATTAATGCTGGAATCATCTTTAGGATGCTAAAATACACTAAATAGAGCAAAAATTTTGAGTCTACAACGTTTAGTTTAGGTGTGAGAGCCAAAATGAACTTTTTATTGCTTTAAACGCGTTTTCAGCCCCTGATTGTACACTTAAGGTGAAAATGTCAAAATCTTAAAAATGAGCATAAGCACAATGAAATTAATGCTGGAATCATCTTCAGGATGCTAAAATACACTAAATACAGCAAAAATTTTGAGTCTACAACGTTTAGTTTAGGTGTGAGAGCCAAAATGAACTTTTTATTGCTTTAAATGCGTTTTCAGCCTGATTGTGCACTTTAGGTGAAAATGTCAAAATCTTAAAAATGAGCATAAGCACAATGAAATTAATGCTGGAATCATCTTCAGGATGCTAGAATACACTAAATACAGCAAAATTTTTGAGTCTACAACGTTTAGTTTAGGTGTGAGAGCCAAAATGAACTTTTTATTGCTTTAAACGCGTTTTCAGCCCCTGATTGTACACTTAAGGTGAAAATGTCAAAATCTTAAAAATGAGCAAAAGCACAATGAAATTAATGCTGGAATCATCTTCAGGATGCTAGAATACACTGAATACAGCAAAAATTTTGAGTCTACAACGTTTAGTTTAGGTGTGAGAGCCAAAATGAACTTTTTATTGCTTTAAACGCGTTTTCAGCCCCTGATTGTACACTTAAGGTGAAAATGTCAAATTCTTCAAACTGAGCATAAGCACAATGAAATTAATGCTGGAATCATCTTCAGGATGCTAGAATACACTGAATACAGCAAAAATTTTGAGTCTACAACGTTTATTTTAGGTGTGTGAGCCAAAATGAACTTTTTATTGCTTTAAATGCGTTTTCAGCCTGATTGTGCACTTTAGGTGAAAATGTCAAAATCTTCAAAATGAGCATAAGCACGATGAAATTAATGCTGGAATCATCTTCAGGATGCTAGAATACACTAAATACAGCAAAAAATTTGAGTCTACAACGTTTAGTATAGGTGTGAGAGCCAAAATGAACTTTTTATTGCTTTAAACGCGTTTTCAGCCCCTGATTGTACACTTAAGGTGAAAATGTCAAAATCTTCAAAATGAGCATAAGCACAATGAAATTAATGCTGGAATCATCTTCAAGGATGCTAGAATACACTAAATACAGGAAAAATTTTGAGTCTACAACGTTTAGTTTAGGTGTGAGAGCCAAAATGAACTTTTTATTGCTTTAAATGCGTTTTCAGCCTGATTGTGCACTTTAGGTGAAAATGTCAAAATCTTAAAAATGAGCATAAGCACAATGAAATTAATGCTGGAATCATCTTCAGGATGCTAGAATACACTAAATACAGCAAAAATTTTGAGTCTACAACGTTTAGTTTAGGTGTGAGAGCCAAAATGAACTTTTTATTGCTTTAAACGCGTTTTCAGCCCCTGATTGTACACTTAAGGTGAAAATGTCAAAATCTTAAAAATGAGCATAAGCACAATGAAATTAATGCTGGAATCATCTTCAGGATGCTAGAATACACTGAATACAGCAAAAATTTTGAGTCTACAACGTTTAGTTTAGGTGTGAGAGCCAAAATGAACTTTTTATTGCTTTAAACGCGTTTTCAGCCCCTGATTGTACACTTAAGGTGAAAATGTCAAAATCTTAAAAATGAGCATAAGCACAATGAAATTAATGCTGGAATCATCTTCAGGATGCTAAAATACACTAAATACAGCAAAAATTTTGAGTCTACAACGTTTAGTTTAGGTGTGAGAGCCAAAATGAACTTTTTATTGCTTTAAACGCGTTTTCAGCCTGATTGTACACTTAAGGTGAAAATGTCAAAATCTTCAAAATGAGTATAAGCACAATGAAATTAATGCTGGAATCATCTTCAGGATGCTAGAATACACTAAATACAGCAAAAATTTTGAGTCTACAACGTTTAGTTTAGGTGTGAGAGCCAAAATGAACTTTTTATTGCTTTAAATGCGTTTTCAGCCTGATTGTGCACTTTAGGTGAAAATGTCAAAATCTTAAAAATGAGCATAAGCACAATGAAATTAATGCTGAAATCAACTTCAGGATGCTAGAATACACTAAATACAGCAAAAATTTTGAGTCTACAACGTTTAGTTTAGGTGTGAGAGCCAAAATGAACTTTTTATTGCTTTAAACGCGTTTTCAGCCCCTGATTGTACACTTAAGGTGAAAATGTCAAAATCTTAAAAATGAGCATAAGCACAATGAAATTAATGCTGGAATCATCTTCAGGATGCTAGAATACACTGAATACAGCAAAAATTTTGAGTCTACAACGTTTAGTTTAGGTGTGAGAGCCAAAATGAACTTTTTATTTCTTTAAACGCGTTTTCAGCCCCTGATTGTACACTTAAGGTGAAAATGTCAAAATCTTCAAAATGAGCATAAGCACGATGAAATTAATGCTGGAATCATCTTCAGGATGCTAGAATACACTGAATACAGCAAAAAGTTTGAGTCTACAACGTTTAGTTTAGGTGTGAGAGCCAAAATGAACTTTTTATTGCTTTTAATGCGTTTTCAGCCTGATTGTGCACTTTAGGTGAAAATGTCAAAATCTTAAAAATGAGCATAAGCACAATGAAATTAATGCTGGAATCATCTTCAGGATGCTAGAATACACTAAATACAGCAAAAATTTTGAGTCTACAACGTTTAGTTTAGGTGTGAGAGCCAAAATGAACTTTTTATTGCTTTAAATGCGTTTTCAGCCTGATTGTGCACTTTAGGTGAAAATGTCAAAATCTTAAAAATGAGCATAAGCACAATGAAATTAATGCTGGAATCATCTTCAGGATGCTAGAATACACTGAATACAGCAAAAATTTTGAGTCTACAACGTTTATTTTAGGTGTGTGAGCCAAAATGAACTTTTTATTGCTTTAAATGCGTTTTCAGCCTGATTGTGCACTTTAGGTTAAAATGTCAAAATCTTCAAAATGAGCATAAGCACGATGAAATTAATGCTGGAATCATCTTCAGGATGCTAGAATACACTAAATACAGCAAAAATTTTGAGTCTACAACGTTTAGTTTAGGTGTGAGAGCCAAAATGAACTTTTTATTGCTTTAAACGCGTTTTCAGCCCCTGATTGTGCACTTTAGGTGAAAATGTCAAAATCTTAAAAATGAGCATAAGCACAATGAAATTAATGCTGGAATCATCTTCAGGATGCTAGAATACACTGAATACAGCAAAAATTTTGAGTCTACAACGTTTAGTTTAGGTGTGAGAGCCAAAATGAACTTTTTATTGCTTTAAACGCGTTTTCAGCCCCTGATTGTACACTTAAGGTGAAAATGTCAAAATCTTAAAAATGAGCATAAGCACAATGAAATTAATGCTGGAATCATCTTCAGGATGCTAAAATACACTAAATACAGCAAAAATTTTGAGTCTACAACGTTTAGTTTAGGTGTGAGAGCCAAAATGAACTTTTTATTGCTTTAAACGCGTTTTCAGCCTGATTGTACACTTAAGGTGAAAATGTCAAAATCTTCAAAATGAGCATAAGCACAATGAAATTAATGCTGGAATCATCTTCAGGATGCTAGAATACACTAAATACAGCAAAAATTTTGAGTCTACAACGTATAGTTTAGGTGTGAGAGCCAAAATGAACTTTTTATTGCTTTAAATGCGTTTTCAGCCTGATTGTGCACTTTAGGTGAAAATGTCAAAATCTTACAAATGAGCATAAGCACAATGAAATTAATGCTGGAATCATCTTCAGGATGCTAGAATACACTAAATACAGAAAAAATTTTGAGTCTACAACGTTTAGTTTAGGTGTGAGAGCCAAAATGAACTTTTTATTGCTTTAAACGCGTTTTCAGCCCCTGATTGTACACTTAAGGTGAAAATGTCAAAATCTTCAAAATGAGCATAAGCACAATGAAATTAATGCTGGAATCATCTTCAGGATGCTAGAATACACTGAATACAGCAAAAATTTTGAGTCTACAACGTTTATTTTAGGTGTGTGAGCCAAAATGAACTTTTTATTGCTTTAAATGCGTTTTCAGCCTGATTGTGCACTTTAGGTTAAAATGTCAAAATCTTCAAAATGAGCATAAGCACGATGAAATTAATGCTGGAATCATCTTCAGGATGTTAGAATACACTAAATACAGCAAAAAATTTGAGTCTACAACGTTTAGTTTAGGTGTGAGAGCCAAAATGAACTTTTTATTGCTTTAAACGCGTTTTCAGCCCCTGATTGTACACTTAAGGTGAAAATGTCAAAATCTTAAAAATGAGCATAAGCACAATGAAATTAATGCTGGAATCATCTTCAGGATGCTAAAATACACTAAATACAGCAAACATTTTGAGTCTACAACGTTTAGTTTAGGTGTGAGAGCCAAAATGAACTTTTTATTGCTTTAAATGCGTTTTCAGCCTGATTGTGCACTTTAGGTGAAAATGTCAAAATCTTAAAAATGAGCATAAGCACAATGAAATTAATGCTGGAATCATCTTCAGGATGCTAGAATACACTAAATACAGCAAAAATTTTGAGTCTACAACGTTTAGTTTAGGTGTGAGAGCCAAAATGAACTTTTTATTGCTTTAAACGCGTTTTCAGCCCCTGATTGTACACTTAAGGTGAAAATGTCAAAATCTTCAAAATGAGCATAAGCACAATGAAATTAATGCTGGAATCATCTTCAGGATGCTAGAATACACTAAATACAGCAAAAATTTTGAGTCTACAACGTTTAGTTTAGGTGTGAGAGCCAAAATGAACTTTTTATTGCTTTAAACGCGTTTTCAGCCCCTGATTGTACACTTAAGGTGAAAATGTCAAAATCTTAAAAATGAGCATAAGCACAATGAAATTAATGCTGGAATCATCTTCAGGATGCTAGAATACACTGAATACAGCAAAAATTTTGAGTCTACAACGTTTAGTTTAGGTGTGATAGCCAAAATGAACTTTTTATTGCTTTAAACGCGTTTTCAGCCCCTGATTGTACACTTAAGGTGAAAATGTCAAAATCTTAAAAATGAGCATAAGCACAATGAAATTAATGCTGGAATCATCTTTAGGATGCTAAAATACACTAAATAGAGCAAAAATTTTGAGTCTACAACGTTTAGTTTAGGTGTGAGAGCCAAAATGAACTTTTTATTGCTTTAAACGCGTTTTCAGCCCCTGATTGTACACTTAAGGTGAAAATGTCAAAATCTTAAAAATGAGCATAAGCACAATGAAATTAATGCTGGAATCATCTTCAGGATGCTAAAATACACTAAATACAGCAAAAATTTTGAGTCTACAACGTTTAGTTTAGGTGTGAGAGCCAAAATGAACTTTTTATTGCTTTAAATGCGTTTTCAGCCTGATTGTGCACTTTAGGTGAAAATGTCAAAATCTTAAAAATGAGCATAAGCACAATGAAATTAATGCTGGAATCATCTTCAGGATGCTAGAATACACTAAATACAGCAAAGATTTTGAGTCTACAACGTTTAGTTTAGGTGTGAGAGACAAAATGAACTTTTTATTGCTTTAAACGCGTTTTCAGCCCCTGATTGTACACTTAAGGTGAAAATGTCAAAATCTTCAAAATGAGCATAAGCACGATGAAATTAATGCTGGAATCATCTTCAGGATGCTAGAGTACACCAAATACAGCAAAAATTTTGAGTCTACAACGTTTAGTTTAGGTGTGAGAGCCAAAATGAACTTTTTATTGCTTTAAATGCGTTTTCAGCCTGATTGTGCACTTTAGGTGAAAATGTCAAAATCTTAAAAATGAGCATAAGCACAATGAAATTAATGCTGGAATCATCTTCAGGATGCTAAAATACACTAAATACAGCAAAAATTTTGAGTCTACAACGTTTAGTTTAGGTGTGAGAGCCAAAATGAACTTTTTATTGCTTTAAATGCGTTTTCAGCCTGATTGTGCACTTTAGGTGAAAATGTCAAAATCTTAAAAATGAGCATAAGCACAATGAAATTAATGCTGGAATCATCTTCAGGATGCTAGAATACACTAAATACAGCAAAAATTTTGAGTCTACAACGTTTAGTTTAGGTGTGAGAGCCAAAATGAACTTTTTATTGCTTTAAACGCGTTTTCAGCCCCTGATTGTACACTTAAGGTGAAAATGTCAAAATCTTCAAAATGAGCATAAGCACAATGAAATTAATGCTGGAATCATCTTCAGGATGCTAGAATACACTGAATACAGCAAAAATTTTGAGTCTACAACGTTTAGTTTAGGTGTGTGAGCCAAAATGAACTTTTTATTGCTTTAAACGCGTTTTCAGCCCCTGATTGTACACTTAAGGTGAAAATGTCAAAATCTTCAAAATGAGCATAAGCACAATGAAATTAATGCTGGAATCATCTTCAGGATGCTAGAATACACTAAATACAGCAAAAATTTTGAGTCTACAACGTTTATTTTAGGTGTGAGAGCCAAAATGAACTTTTTATTGCTTTAAATGCGTTTTCAGCCTGATTGTGCACTTTAGGTGAAAATGTCAAAATCTTAAAAATGAGCATAAGCACAATGAAATTAATGCTGGAATCATCTTCAGGATGCTAGAATACACTAAATACAGCAAAAATTTTGAGTCTACAACGTTTAGTTTAGGTGTGAGAGCCAAAATGAACTTTTTATTGCTTTAAACGCGTTTTCAGCCCCTGATTGTACACTTAAGGTGAAAATGTCAAAATCTTAAAAATGAGCATAAGCACAATGAAATTAATGCTGGAATCATCTTCAGGATGCTAGAATACACTGAATACAGCAAAAATTTTGAGTCTACAACGTTTAGTTTAGGTGTGAGAGCCAAAATGAACTTTTTATTTCTTTAAACGCGTTTTCAGCCCCTGATTGTACACTTAAGGTGAAAATGTCAAAATCTTCAAAATGAGCATAAGCACGATGAAATTAATGCTGGAATCATCTTCAGGATGCTAGAATACACTGAATACAGCAAAAAGTTTGAGTCTACAACGTTTAGTTTAGGTGTGAGAGCCAAAATGAACTTTTTATTGCTTTTAATGCGTTTTCAGCCTGATTGTGCACTTTAGGTGAAAATGTCAAAATCTTAAAAATGAGCATAAGCACAATGAAATTAATGCTGGAATCATCTTCAGGATGCTAGAATACACTAAATACAGCAAAAATTTTGAGTCTACAACGTTTAGTTTAGGTGTGAGAGCCAAAATGAACTTTTTATTGCTTTAAATGCGTTTTCAGGAATCATCTTCAGGATGCTAGAATACACTAAATACAGGAAAAATTTTGAGTCTACAACGTTTAGTTTAGGTGTGAGAGCCAAAATGAACTTTTTATTGCTTTAAATGCGTTTTCAGCCTGATTGTGCACTTTAGGTGAAAATGTCAAAATCTTAAAAATGAGCATAAGCACAATGAAATTAATGCTGAAATCAACTTCAGGATGCTAGAATACACTAAATACAGCAAAAATTTTGAGTCTACAACGTTTAGTTTAGGTGTGAGAGCCAAAATGAACTTTTTATTGCTTTAAACGCGTTTTCAGCCCCTGATTGTACACTTAAGGTGAAAATGTCAAAATCTTAAAAATGAGCATAAGCACAATGAAATTAATGCTGGAATCATCTTCAGGATGCTAGAATACACTGAATACAGCAACAATTTTGAGTCTACAACGTTTAGTTTAGGTGTGAGAGCCAAAATGAACTTTTTATTTCTTTAAACGCGTTTTCAGCCCCTGATTGTACACTTAAGGTGAAAATGTCAAAATCTTCAAAATGAGCATAAGCACGATGAAATTAATGCTGGAATCATCTTCAGGATGCTAGAATACACTGAATACAGCAAAAAGTTTGAGTCTACAACGTTTAGTTTAGGTGTGAGAGCCAAAATGAACTTTTTATTGCTTTTAATGCGTTTTCAGCCCCTGATTGTACACTTAAGGTGAAAATGTCAAAATCTTCAAAATGAGCATAAGCACGATGAAATTAATGCTGGAATCATCTTCAGGATGCTAGAATACACTGAATACAGCAAAAAGTTTGAGTCTACAACGTTTAGTTTAGGTGTGAGAGCCAAAATGAACTTTTTATTGCTTTTAATGCGTTTTCAGCCTGATTGTGCACTTTAGGTGAAAATGTCAAAATCTTAAAAATGAGCATAAGCACAATGAAATTAATGCTGGAATCATCTTCAGGATGCTAGAATACACTAAATACAGCAAAAATTTTGAGTCTACAACGTTTAGTTTAGGTGTGAGAGCCAAAATGAACTTTTTATTGCTTTAAATGCGTTTTCAGGAATCATCTTCAGGATGCTAGAATACACTAAATACAGGAAAAATTTTGAGTCTACAACGTTTAGTTTAGGTGTGAGAGCCAAAATGAACTTTTTATTGCTTTAAATGCGTTTTCAGCCTGATTGTGCACTTTAGGTGAAAATGTCAAAATCTTAAAAATGAGCATAAGCACAATGAAATTAATGCTGAAATCAACTTCAGGATGCTAGAATACACTAAATACAGCAAAAATTTTGAGTCTACAACGTTTAGTTTAGGTGTGAGAGCCAAAATGAACTTTTTATTGCTTTAAACGCGTTTTCAGCCCCTGATTGTACACTTAAGGTGAAAATGTCAAAATCTTAAAAATGAGCATAAGCACAATGAAATTAATGCTGGAATCATCTTCAGGATGCTAGAATACACTGAATACAGCAACAATTTTGAGTCTACAACGTTTAGTTTAGGTGTGAGAGCCAAAATGAACTTTTTATTTCTTTAAACGCGTTTTCAGCCCCTGATTGTACACTTAAGGTGAAAATGTCAAAATCTTCAAAATGAGCATAAGCACGATGAAATTAATGCTGGAATCATCTTCAGGATGCTAGAATACACTGAATACAGCAAAAAGTTTGAGTCTACAACGTTTAGTTTAGGTGTGAGAGCCAAAATGAACTTTTTATTGCTTTTAATGCGTTTTCAGCCTGATTGTGCACTTTAGGTGAAAATGTCAAAATCTTAAAAATGAGCATAAGCACAATGAAATTAATGCTGGAATCATCTTCAGGATGCTAGAATACACTAAATACAGCAAAAATTTTGAGTCTACAACGTTTAGTTTAGGTGTGAGAGCCAAAATGAACTTTTTATTGCTTTAAATGCGTTTTCAGCCTGATTGTGCACTTTAGGTGAAAATGTCAAAATCTTAAAAATGAGCATAAGCACAATGAAATTAATGCTGGAATCATCTTCAGGATGCTAGAATACACTGAATACAGCAAAAATTTTGAGTCTACAACGTTTATTTTAGGTGTGTGAGCCAAAATGAACTTTTTATTGCTTTAAATGCGTTTTCAGCCTGATTGTGCACTTTAGGTTAAAATGTCAAAATCTTCAAAATGAGCATAAGCACGATGAAATTAATGCTGGAATCATCTTCAGGATGCTAGAATACACTAAATACAGCAAAAATTTTGAGTCTACAACGTTTAGTTTAGGTGTGAGAGACAAAATGAACTTTTTATTGCTTTAAACGCGTTTTCAGCCCCTGATTGTACACTTAAGGTGAAAATGTCAAAATCTTCAAAATGAGCATAAGCACGATGAAATTAATGCTGGAATCATCTTCAGGATGCTAGAATACACCAAATACAGCAAAAATTTTGAGTCTACAACGTTTAGTTTAGGTGTGAGAGCCAAAATGAACTTTTTATTGCTTTAAATGCGTTTTCAGCCTGATTGTGCACTTTAGGTGAAAATGTCAAAATCTTAAAAATGAGCATAAGCACAATGAAATTAATGCTGGAATCATCTTCAGGATGCTAGAATACACCAAATACAGCAAAATTTTTGAGTCTACAACGTTTAGTTTAGGTGTGAGAGCCAAAATGAACTTTTTATTGCTTTAAACGCGTTTTCAGCCCCTGATTGTACACTTAAGGTGAAAATGTCAAAATCTTAAAAATGAGCAAAAGCACAATGAAATTAATGCTGGAATCATCTTCAGGATGCTAGAATACACTGAATACAGCAAAAATTTTGAGTCTACAACGTTTAGTTTAGGTGTGAGAGCCAAAATGAACTTTTTATTGCTTTAAACGCGTTTTCAGCCCCTGATTGTACACTTAAGGTGAAAATGTCAAAATCTTAAAAATGAGCATAAGCACAATGAAATTATTGCTGGAATCATCTAAAGGATGCTAGAATACACTGAATACAGCAAAAATTTTGAGTCTACAACGTTTAGTTTAGGTGTGAGAGCCAAAATGAACTTTTTATTGCTTTAAACGCGTTTTCAGCCCCTGATTGTACACATAAGGTGAAAATGTCAAAATCTTAAAAATGAGCATAAGCACAATGAAATTAATGCTGGAATCATCTTCAGGATGCTAAAATACACTAAATACAGCAAAAATTTTGAGTCTACAACGTTTAGTTTAGGTGTGAGAGCCAAAATGAACTTTTTATTGCTTTAAATGCGTTTTCAGCCTGATTGTGCACTTTAGGTGAAAATGTCAAAATCTTAAAAATGAGCATAAGCACAATGAAATTAATGCTGGAATCATCTTCAGGATGCTAGAATACACTAAATACAGCAAAAATTTTGAGTCTACAACGTTTAGTTTAGGTGTGAGAGCCAAAATGAACTTTTTATTGCTTTAAACGCGTTTTCAGCCCCAGATTGTACACTTAAGGTGAAAATGTCAAAATCTTCAAAATGAGCATAAGCACAATGAAATTAATGCTGGAATCATCTTCAGGATGCTAGAATACACTGAATACAGCAAAAATTTTGAGTCTACAACGTTTATTTTAGGTGTGTGAGCCAAAATGAACTTTTTATTGCTTTAAACGCGTTTTCAGCCCCTGATTGTACACTTAAGGTGAAAATGTCAAAATCTTCAAAATGAGCATAAGCACAATGAAATTAATGCTGGAATCATCTTCAGGATGCTAGAATACACTAAATACAGCAAAAATTTTGAGTCTACAACGTTTATTTTAGGTGTGAGAGCCAAAATGAACTTTTTATTGCTTTAAATGCGTTTTCAGCCTGATTGTGCACTTTAGGTGAAAATGTCAAAATCTTAAAAATGAGCATAAGCACAATGAAATTAATGCTGGAATCATCTTCAGGATGCTAGAATACACTAAATACAGCAAAAATTTTGAGTCTACAACGTTTAGTTTAGGTGTGAGAGCCAAAATGAACTTTTTATTGCTTTAAACGCGTTTTCAGCCCCTGATTGTACACTTAAGGTGAAAATGTCAAAATCTTCAAAATGAGCATAAGCACAATGAAATTAATGCTGGAATCATCTTCAGGATGCTAGAATAACACTAAATACAGCAAAAATGTTGAGTCTACAACGTATAGTTTAGGTGTGAGAGCCAAAATGAACTTTTTATTGCTTTAAATGCGTTTTCAGCCTGATTGTGCACTTTAGGTGAAAATGTCAAAATCTTAAAAATGAGCATAAGCACAATGAAATTAATGCTGGAATCATCTTCAGGATGCTAGAATACACTAAATACAGCAAAAATTTTGAGTCTACAACGTTTAGTTTAGGTGTGAGAGCCAAAATGAACTTTTTATTGCTTTAAACGTGTTTTCAGCCCCTGATTGTACACTTAAGGTGAAAATGTCAAAATCTTCAAAATGAGCATAAGCACGATGAAATTAATGCTGGAATCATCTTCAGGATGCTAGAATACACTAAATACAGCAAAAATTTTGAGTCTACAACGTTTAGTTTAGGTGTGAGAGCCAAAATGAACTTTTTATTGCTTTAAATGCGTTTTCAGCCTGATTGTGCACTTTAGGTGAAAATGTCAAAATCTTAAAAATAAGCATAAGCACAATGAAATTAATGCTGGAATCATCTTCAGGATGCTAGAATACACTAAATACAGCAAAATTTTTGAGTCTACAACGTTTAGTTTAGGTGTGAGAGCCAAAATGAACTTTTTATTGCTTTAAACGCGTTTTCAGCCCCTGATTGTACACTTAAGGTGAAAATGTCAAAATCTTAAAAATGAGCAAAAGCACAATGAAATTAATGCTGGAATCATCTTCAGGATGCTAGAATACACTGAATACAGCAAAAATTTTGAGTCTACAACGTTTAGTTTAGGTGTGAGAGCCAAAATGAACTTTTTATTGCTTTAAACGCGTTTTCAGCCCCTGATTGTACACTTAAGGTGAAAATGTCAAATTCTTCAAACTGAGCATAAGCACAATGAAATTAATGCTGGAATCATCTTCAGGATGCTAGAATACACTGAATACAGCAAAAATTTTGAGTCTACAACGTTTATTTTAGGTGTGTGAGCCAAAATGAACTTTTTATTGCTTTAAATGCGTTTTCAGCCTGATTGTGCACTTTAGGTGAAAATGTCAAAATCTTCAAAATGAGCATAAGCACGATGAAATTAATGCTGGAATCATCTTCAGGATGCTAGAATACACTAAATACAGCAAAAAATTTGAGTCTACAACGTTTAGTTTAGGTGTGAGAGCCAAAATGAACTTTTTATTGCTTTAAACGCGTTTTCAGCCCCTGATTGTACATTTAAGGTAAAAATGTCAAAATCTTCAAAATGAGCATAAGCACAATGAAATTAATGCTGGAATCATCTTCAGGATGCTAGAATACACTAAATACAGGAAAAATTTTGAGTCTACAACGTTTAGTTTAGGTGTGAGAGCCAAAATGAACTTTTTATTGCTTTAAATGCGTTTTCAGCCTGATTGTGCACTTTAGGTGAAAATGTCAAAATCTTAAAAATGAGCATAAGCACAATGAAATTAATGCTGAAATCAACTTCAGGATGCTAGAATACACTAAATACAGCAAAAATTTTGAGTCTACAACGTTTAGTTTAGGTGTGAGAGCCAAAATGAACTTTTTATTGCTTTAAACGCGTTTTCAGCCCCTGATTGTACACTTAAGGTGAAAATGTCAAAATCTTAAAAATGAGCATAAGCACAATGAAATTAATGCTGGAATCATCTTCAGGATGCTAGAATACACTGAATACAGCAAAAATTTTGAGTCTACAACGTTTAGTTTAGGTGTGAGAGCCAAAATGAACTTTTTATTTCTTTAAACGCGTTTTCAGCCCCTGATTGTACACTTAAGGTGAAAATGTCAAAATCTTAAAAATGAGCATAAGCACAATGAAATTAATGCTGGAATCATCTTCAGGATGCTAGAATACACTGAATACAGCAACAATTTTGAGTCTACAACGTTTAGTTTAGGTGTGAGAGCCAAAATGAACTTTTTATTTCTTTAAACGCGTTTTCAGCCCCTGATTGTACACTTAAGGTGAAAATGTCAAAATCTTCAAAATGAGCATAAGCACGATGAAATTAATGCTGGAATCATCTTCAGGATGCTAGAATACACTGAATACAGCAAAAAGTTTGAGTCTACAACGTTTAGTTTAGGTGTGAGAGCCAAAATGAACTTTTTATTGCTTTTAATGCGTTTTCAGCCTGATTGTGCACTTTAGGTGAAAATGTCAAAATCTTAAAAATGAGCATAAGCACAATGAAATTAATGCTGGAATCATCTTCAGGATGCTAGAATACACTAAATACAGCAAAAATTTTGAGTCTACAACGTTTAGTTTAGGTGTGAGAGCCAAAATGAACTTTTTATTGCTTTAAATGCGTTTTCAGCCTGATTGTGCACTTTAGGTGAAAATGTCAAAATCTTAAAAATGAGCATAAGCACAATGAAATTAATGCTGGAATCATCTTCAGGATGCTAGAATACACTGAATACAGCAAAAATTTTGAGTCTACAACGTTTAGTTTAGGTGTGAGAGCCAAAATGAACTTTTTATTGCTTTAAACGCGTTTTCAGCCCCTGATTGTACACTTAAGGTGAAAATGTCAAAATCTTAAAAATGAGCATAAGCACAATGAAATTAATGCTGGAATCATCTTCAGGATGCTAAAATACACTAAATACAGCAAAAATTTTGAGTCTACAACGTTTAGTTTAGGTGTGAGAGCCAAAATGAACTTTTTATTGCTTTAAACGCGTTTTCAGCCTGATTGTACACTTAAGGTGAAAATGTCAAAATCTTCAAAATGAGCATAAGCACAATGAAATTAATGCTGGAATCATCTTCAGGATGCTAGAATACACTAAATACAGCAAAAATTTTGAGTCTACATCGTATAGTTTAGGTGTGAGAGCCAAAATGAACTTTTTATTGCTTTAAATGCGTTTTCAGCCTGATTGTGCACTTTAGGTGAAAATGTCAAAATCTTACAAATGAGCATAAGCACAATGAAATTAATGCTGGAATCATCTTCAGGATGCTAGAATACACTAAATACAGAAAAAATTTTGAGTCTACAACGTTTAGTTTAGGTGTGAGAGCCAAAATGAACTTTTTATTGCTTTAAACGCGTTTTCAGCCCCTGATTGTACACTTAAGGTGAAAATGTCAAAATCTTCAAAATGAGCATAAGCACAATGAAATTAATGCTGGAATCATCTTCAGGATGCTAGAATACACTGAATACAGCAAAAATTTTGAGTCTACAACGTTTATTTTAGGTGTGTGAGCCAAAATGAACTTTTTATTGCTTTAAACGCGTTTTCAGCCCCTGATTGTACACTTAAGGTGAAAATGTCAAAATCTTCAAAATGAGCATAAGCACAATGAAATTAATGCTGGAATCATCTTCAGGATGCTAGAATACACTAAATACAGCAAAAATTTTGAGTCTACAACGTTTATTTTAGGTGTGAGAGCCAAAATGAACTTTTTATTGCTTTAAATGCGTTTTCAGCCTGATTGTGCACTTTAGGTGAAAATGTCAAAATCTTAAAAATGAGCATAAGCACAATGAAATTAATGCTGGAATCATCTTCAGGATGCTAGAATACACTAAATACAGCAAAAATTTTGAGTCTACAACGTTTAGTTTAGGTGTGAGAGCCAAAATGAACTTTTTATTGCTTTAAACGCGTTTTCAGCCCCTGATTGTACACTTAAGGTGAAAATGTCAAAATCTTCAAAATGAGCATAAGCACAATGAAATTAATGCTGGAATCATCTTCAGGATGCTAGAATAACACTAAATACAGCAAAAATGTTGAGTCTACAACGTATAGTTTAGGTGTGAGAGCCAAAATGAACTTTTTATTGCTTTAAATGCGTTTTCAGCCTGATTGTGCACTTTAGGTGAAAATGTCAAAATCTTAAAAATGAGCATAAGCACAATGAAATTAATGCTGGAATCATCTTCAGGATGCTAGAATACACTAAATACAGCAAAAATTTTGAGTCTACAACGTTTAGTTTAGGTGTGAGAGCCAAAATGAACTTTTTATTGCTTTAAACGTGTTTTCAGCCCCTGATTGTACACTTAAGGTGAAAATGTCAAAATCTTCAAAATGAGCATAAGCACGATGAAATTAATGCTGGAATCATCTTCAGGATGCTAGAATACACTAAATACAGCAAAAATTTTGAGTCTACAACGTTTAGTTTAGGTGTGAGAGCCAAAATGAACTTTTTATTGCTTTAAATGCGTTTTCAGCCTGATTGTGCACTTTAGGTGAAAATGTCAAAATCTTAAAAATAAGCATAAGCACAATGAAATTAATGCTGGAATCATCTTCAGGATGCTAGAATACACTAAATACAGCAAAATTTTTGAGTCTACAACGTTTAGTTTAGGTGTGAGAGCCAAAATGAACTTTTTATTGCTTTAAACGCGTTTTCAGCCCCTGATTGTACACTTAAGGTGAAAATGTCAAAATCTTAAAAATGAGCAAAAGCACAATGAAATTAATGCTGGAATCATCTTCAGGATGCTAGAATACACTGAATACAGCAAAAATTTTGAGTCTACAACGTTTAGTTTAGGTGTGAGAGCCAAAATGAACTTTTTATTGCTTTAAACGCGTTTTCAGCCCCTGATTGTACACTTAAGGTGAAAATGTCAAATTCTTCAAACTGAGCATAAGCACAATGAAATTAATGCTGGAATCATCTTCAGGATGCTAGAATACACTGAATACAGCAAAAATTTTGAGTCTACAACGTTTATTTTAGGTGTGTGAGCCAAAATGAACTTTTTATTGCTTTAAATGCGTTTTCAGCCTGATTGTGCACTTTAGGTGAAAATGTCAAAATCTTCAAAATGAGCATAAGCACGATGAAATTAATGCTGGAATCATCTTCAGGATGCTAGAATACACTAAATACAGCAAAAAATTTGAGTCTACAACGTTTAGTTTAGGTGTGAGAGCCAAAATGAACTTTTTATTGCTTTAAACGCGTTTTCAGCCCCTGATTGTACATTTAAGGTAAAAATGTCAAAATCTTCAAAATGAGCATAAGCACAATGAAATTAATGCTGGAATCATCTTCAGGATGCTAGAATACACTAAATACAGGAAAAATTTTGAGTCTACAACGTTTAGTTTAGGTGTGAGAGCCAAAATGAACTTTTTATTGCTTTAAATGCGTTTTCAGCCTGATTGTGCACTTTAGGTGAAAATGTCAAAATCTTAAAAATGAGCATAAGCACAATGAAATTAATGCTGAAATCAACTTCAGGATGCTAGAATACACTAAATACAGCAAAAATTTTGAGTCTACAACGTTTAGTTTAGGTGTGAGAGCCAAAATGAACTTTTTATTGCTTTAAACGCGTTTTCAGCCCCTGATTGTACACTTAAGGTGAAAATGTCAAAATCTTAAAAATGAGCATAAGCACAATGAAATTAATGCTGGAATCATCTTCAGGATGCTAGAATACACTGAATACAGCAAAAATTTTGAGTCTACAACGTTTAGTTTAGGTGTGAGAGCCAAAATGAACTTTTTATTTCTTTAAACGCGTTTTCAGCCCCTGATTGTACACTTAAGGTGAAAATGTCAAAATCTTAAAAATGAGCATAAGCACAATGAAATTAATGCTGGAATCATCTTCAGGATGCTAGAATACACTGAATACAGCAACAATTTTGAGTCTACAACGTTTAGTTTAGGTGTGAGAGCCAAAATGAACTTTTTATTTCTTTAAACGCGTTTTCAGCCCCTGATTGTACACTTAAGGTGAAAATGTCAAAATCTTCAAAATGAGCATAAGCACGATGAAATTAATGCTGGAATCATCTTCAGGATGCTAGAATACACTGAATACAGCAAAAAGTTTGAGTCTACAACGTTTAGTTTAGGTGTGAGAGCCAAAATGAACTTTTTATTGCTTTTAATGCGTTTTCAGCCTGATTGTGCACTTTAGGTGAAAATGTCAAAATCTTAAAAATGAGCATAAGCACAATGAAATTAATGCTGGAATCATCTTCAGGATGCTAGAATACACTAAATACAGCAAAAATTTTGAGTCTACAACGTTTAGTTTAGGTGTGAGAGCCAAAATGAACTTTTTATTGCTTTAAATGCGTTTTCAGCCTGATTGTGCACTTTAGGTGAAAATGTCAAAATCTTAAAAATGAGCATAAGCACAATGAAATTAATGCTGGAATCATCTTCAGGATGCTAGAATACACTGAATACAGCAAAAATTTTGAGTCTACAACGTTTAGTTTAGGTGTGAGAGCCAAAATGAACTTTTTATTGCTTTAAACGCGTTTTCAGCCCCTGATTGTACACTTAAGGTGAAAATGTCAAAATCTTAAAAATGAGCATAAGCACAATGAAATTAATGCTGGAATCATCTTCAGGATGCTAAAATACACTAAATACAGCAAAAATTTTGAGTCTACAACGTTTAGTTTAGGTGTGAGAGCCAAAATGAACTTTTTATTGCTTTAAACGCGTTTTCAGCCTGATTGTACACTTAAGGTGAAAATGTCAAAATCTTCAAAATGAGCATAAGCACAATGAAATTAATGCTGGAATCATCTTCAGGATGCTAGAATACACTAAATACAGCAAAAATTTTGAGTCTACATCGTATAGTTTAGGTGTGAGAGCCAAAATGAACTTTTTATTGCTTTAAATGCGTTTTCAGCCTGATTGTGCACTTTAGGTGAAAATGTCAAAATCTTACAAATGAGCATAAGCACAATGAAATTAATGCTGGAATCATCTTCAGGATGCTAGAATACACTAAATACAGAAAAAATTTTGAGTCTACAACGTTTAGTTTAGGTGTGAGAGCCAAAATGAACTTTTTATTGCTTTAAACGCGTTTTCAGCCCCTGATTGTACACTTAAGGTGAAAATGTCAAAATCTTCAAAATGAGCATAAGCACAATGAAATTAATGCTGGAATCATCTTCAGGATGCTAGAATACACTGAATACAGCAAAAATTTTGAGTCTACAACGTTTATTTTAGGTGTGTGAGCCAAAATGAACTTTTTATTGCTTTAAATGCGTTTTCAGCCTGATTGTGCACTTTAGGTTAAAATGTCAAAATCTTCAAAATGAGCATAAGCACGATGAAATTAATGCTGGAATCATCTTCAGGATGCTAGAATACACTAAATACAGCAAAAAATTTGAGTCTACAACGTTTAGTTTAGGTGTGAGAGCCAAAATGAACTTTTTATTGCTTTAAACGCGTTTTCAGCCCCTGATTGTACACTTAAGGTGAAAATGTCAAAATCTTAAAAATGAGCATAAGCACAATGAAATTAATACTGGAATCATCTTCAGGATGCTAAAATACACTAAATACAGCAAACATTTTGAGTCTACAACGTTTAGTTTAGGTGTGAGAGCCAAAATGAACTTTTTATTGCTTTAAATGCGTTTTCAGCCTGATTGTGCACTTTAGGTGAAAATGTCAAAATCTTAAAAATGAGCATAAGCAGAATGAAATTAATGCTGGAATCATCTTCAGGATGCTAGAATACACTAAATACAGCAAAAATTTTGAGTCTACAACGTTTAGTTTAGGTGTGAGAGCCAAAATGAACTTTTTATTGCTTTAAACGCGTTTTCAGCCCCTGATTGTACACTTAAGGTGAAAATGTCAAAATCTTAAAAATGAGCATAAGCACAATGAAATTAATGCTGGAATCATCTTCAGGATGCTAGAATACACTGAATACAGCAAAAATTTTGAGTCTACAACGTTTAGTTTAGGTGTGAGAGCCAAAATGAACTTTTTATTGCTTTAAACGCGTTTTCAGCCCCTGATTGTACACTTAAGGTGAAAATGTCAAAATCTTAAAAATGAGCATAAGCACAATGAAATTAATGCTGGAATCATCTTCAGGATGCTAAAATACACTAAATACAGCAAAAATTTTGAGTCTACAACGTTTAGTTTAGGTGTGAGAGCCAAAATGAACTTTTTATTGCTTTAAACGCGTTTTCAGCCTGATTGTACACTTAAGGTGAAAATGTCAAAATCTTCAAAATGAGCATAAGCACAATGAAATTAATGCTGGAATCATCTTCAGGATGCTAGAATACACTAAATACAGCAAAAATTTTGAGTCTACATCGTATAGTTTAGGTGTGAGAGCCAAAATGAACTTTTTATTGCTTTAAATGCGTTTTCAGCCTGATTGTGCACTTTAGGTGAAAATGTCAAAATCTTACAAATGAGCATAAGCACAATGAAATTAATGCTGGAATCATCTTCAGGATGCTAGAATACACTAAATACAGAAAAAATTTTGAGTCTACAACGTTTAGTTTAGGTGTGAGAGCCAAAATGAACTTTTTATTGCTTTAAACGCGTTTTCAGCCCCTGATTGTACACTTAAGGTGAAAATGTCAAAATCTTCAAAATGAGCATAAGCACAATGAAATTAATGCTGGAATCATCTTCAGGATGCTAGAATACACTGAATACAGCAAAAATTTTGAGTCTACAACGTTTATTTTAGGTGTGTGAGCCAAAATGAACTTTTTATTGCTTTAAATGCGTTTTCAGCCTGATTGTGCACTTTAGGTTAAAATGTCAAAATCTTCAAAATGAGCATAAGCACGATGAAATTAATGCTGGAATCATCTTCAGGATGCTAGAATACACTAAATACAGCAAAAAATTTGAGTCTACAACGTTTAGTTTAGGTGTGAGAGCCAAAATGAACTTTTTATTGCTTTAAACGCGTTTTCAGCCCCTGATTGTACACTTAAGGTGAAAATGTCAAAATCTTAAAAATGAGCATAAGCACAATGAAATTAATACTGGAATCATCTTCAGGATGCTAAAATACACTAAATACAGCAAACATTTTGAGTCTACAACGTTTAGTTTAGGTGTGAGAGCCAAAATGAACTTTTTATTGCTTTAAATGCGTTTTCAGCCTGATTGTGCACTTTAGGTGAAAATGTCAAAATCTTAAAAATGAGCATAAGCAGAATGAAATTAATGCTGGAATCATCTTCAGGATGCTAGAATACACTAAATACAGCAAAAATTTTGAGTCTACAACGTTTAGTTTAGGTGTGAGAGCCAAAATGAACTTTTTATTGCTTTAAACGCGTTTTCAGCCCCTGATTGTACACTTAAGGTGAAAATGTCAAAATCTTCAAAATGAGCATAAGCACAATGAAATTAATGCTGGAATCATCTTCAGGATGCTAGAATACACTAAATACAGCAAAAATTTTGAGTCTACAACGTTTAGTTTAGGTGTGAGAGCCAAAATGAACTTTTTATTGCTTTAAACGCGTTTTCAGCCCCTGATTGTACACTTAAGGTGAAAATGTCAAAATCTTAAAAATGAGCATAAGCACAATGAAATTAATGCTGGAATCATCTTCAGGATGCTAGAATACACTGAATACAGCAAAAATTTTGAGTCTACAACGTTTAGTTTAGGTGTGATAGCCAAAATGAACTTTTTATTGCTTTAAACGCGTTTTCAGCCCCTGATTGTACACTTAAGGTGAAAATGTCAAAATCTTAAAAATGAGCATAAGCACAATGAAATTAATGCTGGAATCATCTTTAGGATGCTAAAATACACTAAATAGAGCAAAAATTTTGAGTCTACAACGTTTAGTTTAGGTGTGAGAGCCAAAATGAACTTTTTATTGCTTTAAACGCGTTTTCAGCCCCTGATTGTACACTTAAGGTGAAAATGTCAAAATCTTAAAAATGAGCATAAGCACAATGAAATTAATGCTGGAATCATCTTCAGGATGCTAAAATACACTAAATACAGCAAAAATTTTGAGTCTACAACGTTTAGTTTAGGTGTGAGAGCCAAAATGAACTTTTTATTGCTTTAAATGCGTTTTCAGCCTGATTGTGCACTTTAGGTGAAAATGTCAAAATCTTAAAAATGAGCATAAGCACAATGAAATTAATGCTGGAATCATCTTCAGGATGCTAGAATACACTAAATACAGCAAAGATTTTGAGTCTACAACGTTTAGTTTAGGTGTGAGAGACAAAATGAACTTTTTATTGCTTTAAACGCGTTTTCAGCCCCTGATTGTACACTTAAGGTGAAAATGTCAAAATCTTCAAAATGAGCATAAGCACGATGAAATTAATGCTGGAATCATCTTCAGGATGCTAGAATACACCAAATACAGCAAAAATTTTGAGTCTACAACGTTTAGTTTAGGTGTGAGAGCCAAAATGAACTTTTTATTGCTTTAAATGCGTTTTCAGCCTGATTGTGCACTTTAGGTGAAAATGTCAAAATCTTAAAAATGAGCATAAGCACAATGAAATTAATGCTGGAATCATCTTCAGGATGCTAGAATACACTAAATACAGCAAAATTTTTGAGTCTACAACGTTTAGTTTAGGTGTGAGAGCCAAAATGAACTTTTTATTGCTTTAAACGCGTTTTCAGCCCCTGATTGTACACTTAAGGTGAAAATGTCAAAATCTTAAAAATGAGCAAAAGCACAATGAAATTAATGCTGGAATCATCTTCAGGATGCTAGAATACACTGAATACAGCAAAAATTTTGAGTCTACAACGTTTAGTTTAGGTGTGAGAGCCAAAATGAACTTTTTATTGCTTTAAACGCGTTTTCAGCCCCTGATTGTACACTTAAGGTGAAAATGTCAAATTCTTCAAACTGAGCATAAGCACAATGAAATTAATGCTGGAATCATCTTCAGGATGCTAGAATACACTGAATACAGCAAAAATTTTGAGTCTACAACGTTTATTTTAGGTGTGTGAGCCAAAATGAACTTTTTATTGCTTTAAATGCGTTTTCAGCCTGATTGTGCACTTTAGGTGAAAATGTCAAAATCTTCAAAATGAGCATAAGCACGATGAAATTAATGCTGGAATCATCTTCAGGATGCTAGAATACACTAAATACAGCAAAAAATTTGAGTCTACAACGTTTAGTTTAGGTGTGAGAGCCAAAATGAACTTTTTATTGCTTTAAACGCGTTTTCAGCCCCTGATTGTACACTTAAGGTGAAAATGTCAAAATCTTCAAAATGAGCATAAGCACAATGAAATTAATGCTGGAATCATCTTCAAGGATGCTAGAATACACTAAATACAGGAAAAATTTTGAGTCTACAACGTTTAGTTTAGGTGTGAGAGCCAAAATGAACTTTTTATTGCTTTAAATGCGTTTTCAGCCTGATTGTGCACTTTAGGTGAAAATGTCAAAATCTTAAAAATGAGCATAAGCACAATGAAATTAATGCTGGAATCATCTTCAGGATGCTAGAATACACTAAATACAGCAAAAATTTTGAGTCTACAACGTTTAGTTTAGGTGTGAGAGCCAAAATGAACTTTTTATTGCTTTAAATGCGTTTTCAGCCTGATTGTGCACTTTAGGTGAAAATGTCAAAATCTTAAAAATGAGCATAAGCACAATGAAATTAATGCTGGAATCATCTTCAGGATGCTAGAATACACTAAATACAGCAAAAATTTTGAGTCTACAACGTTTAGTTTAGGTGTGAGAGCCAAAATGAACTTTTTATTGCTTTAAACGCGTTTTCAGCCCCTGATTGTACACTTAAGGTGAAAATGTCAAAATCTTAAAAATGAGCATAAGCACAATGAAATTAATGCTGGAATCATCTTCAGGATGCTAGAATACACTGAATACAGCAAAAATTTTGAGTCTACAACGTTTAGTTTAGGTGTGAGAGCCAAAATGAACTTTTTATTGCTTTAAACGCGTTTTCAGCCCCTGATTGTACACATAAGGTGAAAATGTCAAAATCTTAAAAATGAGCATAAGCACAATGAAATTAATGCTGGAATCATCTTCAGGATGCTAAAATACACTAAATACAGCAAAAATTTTGAGTCTACAACGTTTAGTTTAGGTGTGAGAGCCAAAATGAACTTTTTATTGCTTTAAATGCGTTTTCAGCCTGATTGTGCACTTTAGGTGAAAATGTCAAAATCTTAAAAATGAGCATAAGCACAATGAAATTAATGCTGGAATCATCTTCAGGATGCTAGAATACACTAAATACAGCAAAAATTTTGAGTCTACAACGTTTAGTTTAGGTGTGAGAGCCAAAATGAACTTTTTATTGCTTTAAACGCGTTTTCAGCCCCTGATTGTACACTTAAGGTGAAAATGTCAAAATCTTCAAAATGAGCATAAGCACAATGAAATTAATGCTGGAATCATCTTCAGGATGCTAGAATACACTGAATACAGCAAAAATTTTGAGTCTACAACGTTTATTTTAGGTGTGTGAGCCAAAATGAACTTTTTATTGCTTTAAACGCGTTTTCAGCCCCTGATTGTACACTTAAGGTGAAAATGTCAAAATCTTCAAAATGAGCATAAGCACAATGAAATTAATGCTGGAATCATCTTCAGGATGCTAGAATACACTAAATACAGCAAAAATTTTGAGTCTACAACGTTTATTTTAGGTGTGAGAGCCAAAATGAACTTTTTATTGCTTTAAATGCGTTTTCAGCCTGATTGTGCACTTTAGGTGAAAATGTCAAAATCTTAAAAATGAGCATAAGCACAATGAAATTAATGCTGGAATCATCTTCAGGATGCTAGAATACACTAAATACAGCAAAAATTTTGAGTCTACAACGTTTAGTTTAGGTGTGAGAGCCAAAATGAACTTTTTATTGCTTTAAACGCGTTTTCAGCCCCTGATTGTACACTTAAGGTGAAAATGTCAAAATCTTCAAAATGAGCATAAGCACAATGAAATTAATGCTGGAATCATCTTCAGGATGCTAGAATAACACTAAATACAGCAAAAATGTTGAGTCTACAACGTATAGTTTAGGTGTGAGAGCCAAAATGAACTTTTTATTGCTTTAAATGCGTTTTCAGCCTGATTGTGCACTTTAGGTGAAAATGTCAAAATCTTAAAAATGAGCATAAGCACAATGAAATTAATGCTGGAATCATCTTCAGGATGCTAGAATACACTAAATACAGCAAAAATTTTGAGTCTACAACGTTTAGTTTAGGTGTGAGAGCCAAAATGAACTTTTTATTGCTTTAAACGTGTTTTCAGCCCCTGATTGTACACTTAAGGTGAAAATGTCAAAATCTTCAAAATGAGCATAAGCACGATGAAATTAATGCTGGAATCATCTTCAGGATGCTAGAATACACTAAATACAGCAAAAATTTTGAGTCTACAACGTTTAGTTTAGGTGTGAGAGCCAAAATGAACTTTTTATTGCTTTAAATGCGTTTTCAGCCTGATTGTGCACTTTAGGTGAAAATGTCAAAATCTTAAAAATAAGCATAAGCACAATGAAATTAATGCTGGAATCATCTTCAGGATGCTAGAATACACTAAATACAGCAAAATTTTTGAGTCTACAACGTTTAGTTTAGGTGTGAGAGCCAAAATGAACTTTTTATTGCTTTAAACGCGTTTTCAGCCCCTGATTGTACACTTAAGGTGAAAATGTCAAAGTCTTAAAAATGAGCAAAAGCACAATGAAATTAATGCTGGAATCATCTTCAGGATGCTAGAATACACTGAATACAGCAAAAATTTTGAGTCTACAACGTTTAGTTTAGGTGTGAGAGCCAAAATGAACTTTTTATTGCTTTAAACGCGTTTTCAGCCCCTGATTGTACACTTAAGGTGAAAATGTCAAATTCTTCAAACTGAGCATAAGCACAATGAAATTAATGCTGGAATCATCTTCAGGATGCTAGAATACACTGAATACAGCAAAAATTTTGAGTCTACAACGTTTATTTTAGGTGTGTGAGCCAAAATGAACTTTTTATTGCTTTAAATGCGTTTTCAGCCTGATTGTGCACTTTAGGTGAAAATGTCAAAATCTTCAAAATGAGCATAAGCACGATGAAATTAATGCTGGAATCATCTTCAGGATGCTAGAATACACTAAATACAGCAAAAATTTTGAGTCTACAACGTTTAGTTTAGGTGTGAGAGCCAAAATGAACTTTTTATTGCTTTAAACGCGTTTTCAGCCCCTGATTGTACATTTAAGGTGAAAATGTCAAAATCTTCAAAATGAGCATAAGCACAATGAAATTAATGCTGGAATCATCTTCAGGATGCTAGAATACACTAAATACAGGAAAAATTTTGAGTCTACAACGTTTAGTTTAGGTGTGAGAGCCAAAATGAACTTTTTATTGCTTTAAATGCGTTTTCAGCCTGATTGTGCACTTTAGGTGAAAATGTCAAAATCTTAAAAATGAGCATAAGCACAATGAAATTAATGCTGAATTCAACTTCAGGATGCTAGAATACACTAAATACAGCAAAAATTTTGAGTCTACAACGTTTAGTTTAGGTGTGAGAGCCAAAATGAACTTTTTATTGCTTTAAACGCGTTTTCAGCCCCTGATTGTACACTTAAGGTGAAAATGTCAAAATCTTAAAAATGAGCATAAGCACAATGAAATTAATGCTGGAATCATCTTCAGGATGCTAGAATACACTGAATACAGCAAAAAATTTGAGTCTACAACGTTTAGTTTAGGTGTGAGAGCCAAAATGAACTTTTTATTTCTTTAAACGCGTTTTCAGCCCCTGATTGTACACTTAAGGTGAAAATGTCAAAATCTTCAAAATGAGCATAAGCACGATGAAATTAATGCTGGAATCATCTTCAGGATGCTAGAATACACTGAATACAGCAAAAAGTTTGAGTCTACAACGTTTAGTTTAGGTGTGAGAGCCAAAATGAACTTTTTATTGCTTTAAATGCGTTTTCAGCCTGATTGTGCACTTTAGGTGAAAATGTCAAAATCTTAAAAATGAGCATAAGCACGATGAAATTAATGCTGGAATCATCTTCAGGATGCTAGAATACACTGAATACAGCAAAAATTTTGAGTCTACAACGTTTAGTTTAGGTGTGAGAGCCAAAATGAACTTTTTATTGCTTTAAATGCGTTTTCAGCCTGATTGTGCACTTTAGGTGAAAATGTCAAAATCTTCAAAATGAGCATAAGCACGATGAAATTAATGCTGGAATCATCTTCAGGATGCTAGAATACACTAAATACAGCAAAAAATTTGAGTCTACAACGTTTAGTTTAGGTGTGAGAGCCAAAATGAACTTTTTATTGCTTTAAACGCGTTTTCAGCCCCTGATTGTACATTTAAGGTGAAAATGTCAAAATCTTCAAAATGAGCATAAGCACAATGAAATTAATGCTGGAATCATCTTCAGGATGCTAGAATACACTAAATACAGGAAAAATTTTGAGTCTACAACGTTTAGTTTAGGTGTGAGAGCCAAAATGAACTTTTTATTGCTTTAAATGCGTTTTCAGCCTGATTGTGCACTTTAGGTGAAAATGTCAAAATCTTAAAAATGAGCATAATCACAATGAAATTAATGCTGAAATCAACTTCAGGATGCTAGAATACACTAAATACAGCAAAAATTTTGAGTCTACAACGTTTAGTTTAGGTGTGAGAGCCAAAATGAACTTTTTATTGCTTTAAACGCGTTTTCAGCCCCTGATTGTACACTTAAGGTGAAAATGTCAAAATCTTAAAAATGAGCATAAGCACAATGAAATTAATGCTGGAATCATCTTCAGGATGCTAGAATACACTGAATACAGCAAAAATTTTGAGTCTACAACGTTTAGTTTAGGTGTGAGAGCCAAAATGAACTTTTTATTTCTTTAAACGCGTTTTCAGCCCCTGATTGTACACTTAAGGTGAAAATGTCAAAATCTTCAAAATGAGCATAAGCACGATGAAATTAATGCTGGAATCATCTTCAGGATGCTAGAATACACTGAATACAGCAAAAAGTTTGAGTCTACAACGTTTAGTTTAGGTGTGAGAGCCAAAATGAACTTTTTATTGCTTTAAATGCGTTTTCAGCCTGATTGTGCACTTTAGGTGAAAATGTCAAAATCTTAAAAATGAGCATAAGCACGATGAAATTAATGCTGGAATCATCTTCAGGATGCTAGAATACACTGAATACAGCAAAAATTTTGAGTCTACAACGTTTAGTTTAGGTGTGAGAGCCAAAATGAACTTTTTATTGCTTTAAATGCGTTTTCAGCCCCTGATTGTACACTTAAGGTGAAAATGTCAAAATCTTAAAAATGAGCATAAGCACAATGAAATTAATGCTGGAATCATCTTCAGGATGCTAGAATACACTAAATACAGCAAAAATTTTGAGTCTACAACGTTTAGTTTAGGTGTGAGAGCCAAAATGAACTTTTTATTGCTTTAAATGCGTTTTCAGCCTGATTGTGCACTTTAGGTGAAAATGTCAAAATCTTAAAAATGAGCATAAGCACAATGAAATTAATGCTGGAATCATCTTCAGGATGCTAGAATACACTAAATACAGCAAAAATTTTGAGTCTACAACGTTTAGTTTAGGTGTGAGAGCCAAAATGAACTTTTTATTGCTTTAAACGCGTTTTCAGCCCCTGATTGTACACTTAAGGTGAAAATGTCAAAATCTTCAAAATGAGCATAAGCACAATGAAATTAATGCTGGAATCATCTTCAGGATGCTAGAATACACTGAATACAGCAAAAATTTTGAGTCTACAACGTTTATTTTAGGTGTGTGAGCCAAAATGAACTTTTTATTGCTTTAAACGCGTTTTCAGCCCCTGATTGTACACTTAAGGTGAAAATGTCAAAATCTTCAAAATGAGCATAAGCACAATGAAATTAATGCTGGAATCATCTTCAGGATGCTAGAATACACTAAATACAGCAAAAATTTTGAGTCTACAACGTTTATTTTAGGTGTGAGAGCCAAAATGAACTTTTTATTGCTTTAAATGCGTTTTCAGCCTGATTGTGCACTTTAGGTGAAAATGTCAAAATCTTAAAAATGAGCATAAGCACAATGAAATTAATGCTGGAGTCATCTTCAGGATGCTAGAATACACTAAATACAGCAAAAATTTTGAGTCTACAACGTTTAGTTTAGGTGTGAGAGCCAAAATGAACTTTTTATTGCTTTAAACGCGTTTTCAGCCCCTGATTGTACACTTAAGGTGAAAATGTCAAAATCTTCAAAATGAGCATAAGCACAATGAAATTAATGCTGGAATCATCTTCAGGATGCTAGAATACACTAAATACAGCAAAAATGTTGAGTCTACAACGTATAGTTTAGGTGTGAGAGCCAAAATGAACTTTTTATTGCTTTAAATGCGTTTTCAGCCTGATTGTGCACTTTAGGTGAAAATGTCAAAATCTTAAAAATGAGCATAAGCACAATGAAATTAATGCTGGAATCATCTTCAGGATGCTAGAATACACTAAATACAGCAAACATTTTGAGTCTACAACGTTTAGTTTAGGTGTGAGAGCCAAAATGAACTTTTTATTGCTTTAAACGCGTTTTCAGCCCCTGATTGTACACTTAAGGTGAAAATGTCAAAATCTTCAAAATGAGCATAAGCACGATGAAATTAATGCTGGAATCATCTTCAGGATGCTAGAATACACTAAATACAGCAAAAATTTTGAGTCTACAACGTTTAGTTTAGGTGTGAGAGCCAAAATGAACTTTTTATTGCTTTAAATGCGTTTTCAGCCTGATTGTGCACTTTAGGTGAAAATGTCAAAATCTTAAAAATAAGCATAAGCACAATGAAATTAATGCTGGAATCATCTTCAGGATGCTAGAATACACTAAATACAGCAAAATTTTTGAGTCTACAACGTTTAGTTTAGGTGTGAGAGCCAAAATAAACTTTTTATTGCTTTAAACGCGTTTTCAGCCCCTGATTGTACACTTAAGGTGAAAATGTCAAAATCTTAAAAATGAGCAAAAGCACAATGAAATTAATGCTGGAATCATCTTCAGGATGCTAGAATACACTGAATACAGCAAAAATTTTGAGTCTACAACGTTTAGTTTAGGTGTGAGAGCCAAAATGAACTTTTTATTGCTTTAAACGCGTTTTCAGCCCCTGATTGTACACTTAAGGTGAAAATGTCAAAATCTTCAAAATGAGCATAAGCACAATGAAATTAATGCTGGAATCATCTTCAGGATGCTAGAATACACTAAATACAGGAAAAATTTTGAGTCTACAACGTTTAGTTTAGGTGTGAGAGCCAAAATGAACTTTTTATTGCTTTAAATGCGTTTTCAGCCTGATTGTGCACTTTAGGTGAAAATGTCAAAATCTTAAAAATGAGCATAAGCACAATGAAATTAATGCTGAAATCAACTTCAGGATGCTAGAATACACTAAATACAGCAAAAATTTTGAGTCTACAACGTTTAGTTTAGGTGTGAGAGCCAAAATGAACTTTTTATTGCTTTAAACGCGTTTTCAGCCCCTGATTGTACACTTAAGGTGAAAATGTCAAAATCTTAAAAATGAGCATAAGCACAATGAAATTAATGCTGGAATCATCTTCAGGATGCTAGAATACACTGAATACAGCAAAAATTTTGAGTCTACAACGTTTAGTTTAGGTGTGAGAGCCAAAATGAACTTTTTATTTCTTTAAACGCGTTTTCAGCCCCTGATTGTACACTTAAGGTGAAAATGTCAAAATCTTCAAAATGAGCATAAGCACGATGAAATTAATGCTGGATTCATCTTCAGGATGCTAGAATACACTGAATACAGCAAAAAGTTTGAGTCTACAACGTTTAGTTTAGGTGTGAGAGCCAAAATGAACTTTTTATTGCTTTTAATGCGTTTTCAGCCTGATTGTGCACTTTAGGTGAAAATGTCAAAATCTTAAAAATGAGCATAAGCACAATGAAATTAATGCTGGAATCATCTTCAGGATGCTAGAATACACTAAATACAGCAAAAATTTTGAGTCTACAACGTTTAGTTTAGGTGTGAGAGCCAAAATGAACTTTTTATTGCTTTAAATGCGTTTTCAGCCTGATTGTGCACTTTAGGTGAAAATGTCAAAATCTTAAAAATGAGCATAAGCACAATGAAATTAATGCTGGAATCATCTTCAGGATGCTAGAATACACTGAATACAGCAAAAATTTTGAGTCTTCAACGTTTATTTTAGGTGTGTGAGCCAAAATGAACTTTTTATTGCTTTAAATGCGTTTTCAGCCTGATTGTGCACTTTAGGTTAAAATGTCAAAATCTTCAAAATGAGCATAAGCACGATAAAATTAATGCTGGAATCATCTTCAGGATGCTAGAATACACTGAATACATCAAAAATTTTGAGTCTACAACGTTTAGTTTAGGTGTGAGAGCCAAAATGAACTTTTTATTGCTTTAAACGCGTTTTCAGCCCCTGATTGTACACTTAAGGTGAAAATGTCAAAATCTTAAAAATGAGCATAAGCACAATGAAATTAATGCTGGAATCATCTTCAGGATGCTAAAATACACTAAATACAGCAAAAATTTTGAGTCTACAACGTTTAGTTTAGGTGTGAGAGCCAAAATGAACTTTTTATTGCTTTAAACGCGTTTTCAGCCTGATTGTACACTTAAGGTGAAAATGTCAAAATCTTCAAAATGAGCATAAGCACAATGAAATTAATGCTGGAATCATCTTCAGGATGCTAGAATACACTATATACAGCAAAAATTTTGAGTCTACAACGTATAGTTTAGGTGTGAGAGCCAAAATGAACTTTTTATTGCTTTAAATGCGTTTTCAGCCTGATTTTGCACTTTAGGTGAACATGTCAAAATCTTACAAATGAGCATAAGCACAATGAAATTAATGCTGGAATCATCTTCAGGATGCTAGAATACACTAAATACAGCAAAAATTTTGAGTCTACAACGTTTAGTTTAGGTGTGAGAGCCAAAATGAACTTTTTATTGCTTTAAACGCGTTTTCAGCCCCTGATTGTACACTTAAGGTGAAAATGTCAAAATCTTCAAAATGAGCATAAGCACAATGAAATTAATGCTGGAATCATCTTCAGGATGCTAGAATACACTAAATACAGCAAAAATGTTGAGTCTACAACGTATAGTTTAGGTGTGAGAGCCAAAATGAACTTTTTATTGCTTTAAATGCGTTTTCAGCCTGATTGTGCACTTTAGGTGAAAATGTCAAAATCTTAAAAATGAGCATAAGCACAATGAAATTAATGCTGGAATCATCTTCAGGATGCTAGAATACACTAAATACAGCAAAAATTTTGAGTCTACAACGTTTAGTTTAGGTGTGAGAGCCAAAATGAACTTTTTATTGCTTTAAACGCGTTTTCAGCCCCTGATTGTACACTTAAGGTGAAAATGTCAAAATCTTCAAAATGAGCATAAGCACGATGAAATTAATGCTGGAATCATCTTCAGGATGCTAGAATACACTAAATAAAGCAAAAATTTTGAGTCTACAACGTTTAGTTTAGGTGTGAGAGCCAAAATGAACTTTTTATTGCTTTAAATGCGTTTTCAGCCTGATTGTGCACTTTAGGTGAAAATGTCAAAATCTTAAAAATAAGCATAAGCACAATGAAATTAATGCTGGAATCATCTTCAGGATGCTAGAATACACTAAATACAGCAAAATTTTTGAGTCTACAACGTTTAGTTTAGGTGTGAGAGCCAAAATGAACTTTTTATTGCTTTAAACGCGTTTTCAGCCCCTGATTGTACACTTAAGGTGAAAATGTCAAAATCTTAAAAATGAGCAAAAGCACAATGAAATTAATGCTGGAATCATCTTCAGGATGCTAGAATACACTGAATACAGCAAAAATTTTGAGTCTTCAACGTTTAGTTTAGGTGTGAGAGCCAAAATGAACTTTTTATTGCTTTAAACGCGTTTTCAGCCCCTGATTGTACACTTAAGGTGAAAATGTCAAAATCTTAAAAATGAGCATAAGCACAATGAAATTAATGCTGGAATCATCTTCAGGATGCTAGAATACACTGAATACAGCAAAAATTTTGAGTCTACAACGTTTAGTTTAGGTGTGAGAGCCAAAATGAACTTTTTATTGCTTTAAACGCGTTTTCAGCCCCTGATTGTACACTTAAGGTGAAAATGTCAAAATCTTAAAAATGAGCATAAGCACAATGAAATTAATGCTGGAATCATCTTCAGGATGCTAAAATACACTAAATACAGCAAAAATTTTGAGTCTACAACGTTTAGTTTAGGTGTGAGAGCCAAAATGAACTTTTTATTGCTTTAAACGCGTTTTCAGCCTGATTGTACACTTAAGGTGAAAATGTCAAAATCTTCAAAATGAGCATAAGCACAATGAAATTAATGCTTGAATCATCTTCAGGATGCTAGAATACACTAAATACAGCAAAAATTTTGAGTCTACAACGTATAGTTTAGGTGTGAGAGCCAAAATGAACTTTTTATTGCTTTAAATGCGTTTTCAGCCTGATTGTGCACTTTAGGTTAAAATGTCAAAATCTTCAAAATGAGCATAAGCACGATGAAATTAATGCTGGAATCATCTTCAGGATGCTAGAATACACTAAATACAGCAAAAAATTTGAGTCTACAACGTTTAGTTTAGGTGTGAGAGCCAAAATGAACTTTTTATTGCTTTAAACGCGTTTTCAGCCCCTGATTGTACACTTAAGGTGAAAATGTCAAAATCTTAAAAATGAGCATAAGCACAATGAAATTAATGCTGGAATCATCTTCAGGATGCTAAAATACACTAAATACAGCAAACATTTTGAGTCTACAACGTTTAGTTTAGGTGTGAGAGCCAAAATGAACTTTTTATTGCTTTAAATGCGTTTTCAGCCTGATTGTGCACTTTAGGTGAAAATGTCAAAATCTTAAAAATGAGCATAAGCACAATGAAATTAATGCTGGAATCATCTTCAGGATGCTAGAATACACTAAATACAGCAAAAATTTTGAGTCTACAACGTTTAGTTTAGGTGTGAGAGCCAAAATGAACTTTTTATTGCTTTAAACGCGTTTTCAGCCCCTGATTGTACACTTAAGGTGAAAATGTCAAAATCTTCAAAATGAGCATAAGCACAATGAAATTAATGCTGGAATCATCTTCAGGATGCTAGAATACACTAAATACAGCAAAAATTTTGAGTCTACAACGTTTAGTTTAGGTGTGAGAGCCAAAATGAACTTTTTATTGCTTTAAACGCGTTTTCAGCCCCTGATTGTACACTTAAGGTGAAAATGTCAAAATCTTAAAAATGAGCATAAGCACAATGAAATTAATGCTGGAATCATCTTCAGGATGCTAGAATACACTGAATACAGCAAAAATTTTGAGTCTACAACGTTTAGTTTAGGTGTGATAGCCAAAATGAACTTTTTATTGCTTTAAACGCGTTTTCAGCCCCTGATTGTACACTTAAGGTGAAAATGTCAAAATCTTAAAAATGAGCATAAGCACAATGAAATTAATGCTGGAATCATCTTTAGGATGCTAAAATACACTAAATAGAGCAAAAATTTTGAGTCTACAACGTTTAGTTTAGGTGTGAGAGCCAAAATGAACTTTTTATTGCTTTAAACGCGTTTTCAGCCCCTGATTGTACACTTAAGGTGAAAATGTCAAAATCTTAAAAATGAGCATAAGCACAATGAAATTAATGCTGGAATCATCTTCAGGATGCTAAAATACACTAAATACAGCAAAAATTTTGAGTCTACAACGTTTAGTTTAGGTGTGAGAGCCAAAATGAACTTTTTATTGCTTTAAATGCGTTTTCAGCCTGATTGTGCACTTTAGGTGAAAATGTCAAAATCTTAAAAATGAGCATAAGCACAATGAAATTAATGCTGGAATCATCTTCAGGATGCTAGAATACACTAAATACAGCAAAATTTTTGAGTCTACAACGTTTAGTTTAGGTGTGAGAGCCAAAATGAACTTTTTATTGCTTTAAACGCGTTTTCAGCCCCTGATTGTACACTTAAGGTGAAAATGTCAAAATCTTAAAAATGAGCAAAAGCACAATGAAATTAATGCTGGAATCATCTTCAGGATGCTAGAATACACTGAATACAGCAAAAATTTTGAGTCTACAACGTTTAGTTTAGGTGTGAGAGCCAAAATGAACTTTTTATTGCTTTAAACGCGTTTTCAGCCCCTGATTGTACACTTAAGGTGAAAATGTCAAATTCTTCAAACTGAGCATAAGCACAATGAAATTAATGCTGGAATCATCTTCAGGATGCTAGAATACACTAAATACAGCAAAAAATTTGAGTCTACAACGTTTAGTTTAGGTGTGAGAGCCAAAATGAACTTTTTATTGCTTTAAACGCGTTTTCAGCCCCTGATTGTACACTTAAGGTGAAAATGTCAAAATCTTCAAAATGAGCATAAGCACAATGAAATTAATGCTGGAATCATCTTCAAGGATGCTAGAATACACTAAATACAGGAAAAATTTTGAGTCTACAACGTTTAGTTTAGGTGTGAGAGCCAAAATGAACTTTTTATTGCTTTAAATGCGTTTTCAGCCTGATTGTGCACTTTAGGTGAAAATGTCAAAATCTTAAAAATGAGCATAAGCACAATGAAATTAATGCTGGAATCATCTTCAGGATGCTAGAATACACTAAATACAGCAAAAATTTTGAGTCTACAACGTTTAGTTTAGGTGTGAGAGCCAAAATGAACTTTTTATTGCTTTAAACGCGTTTTCAGCCCCTGATTGTACACTTAAGGTGAAAATGTCAAAATCTTCAAAATGAGCATAAGCACAATGAAATTAATGCTGGAATCATCTTCAGGATGCTAGAATACACTGAATACAGCAAAAATTTTGAGTCTACAACGTTTATTTTAGGTGTGTGAGCCAAAATGAACTTTTTATTGCTTTAAACGCGTTTTCAGCCCCTGATTGTACACTTAAGGTGAAAATGTCAAAATCTTCAAAATGAGCATAAGCACAATGAAATTAATGCTGGAATCATCTTCAGGATGCTAGAATACACTAAATACAGCAAACATTTTGAGTCTACAACGTTTATTTTAGGTGTGTGAGCCAAAATGAACTTTTTATTGCTTTAAACGCGTTTTCAGCCCCTGATTGTACACTTAAGGTGAAAATGTCAAAATCTTAAAAATGAGCATAAGCACAATGAAATTAATGCTGGAATCATCTTCAGGATGCTAAAATACACTAAATACAGCAAAAATTTTGAGTCTACAACGTTTAGTTTAGGTGTGAGAGCCAAAATGAACTTTTTATTGCTTTAAATGCGTTTTCAGCCTGATTGTGCACTTTAGGTGAAAATGTCAAAATCTTAAAAATGAGCATAAGCACAATGAAATTAATGCTGGAATCATCTTCAGGATGCTAGAATACACTAAATACAGCAAAATTTTTGAGTCTACAACGTTTAGTTTAGGTGTGAGAGCCAAAATGAACTTTTTATTGCTTTAAACGCGTTTTCAGCCCCTGATTGTACACTTAAGGTGAAAATGTCAAAATCTTAAAAATGAGCAAAAGCACAATGAAATTAATGCTGGAATCATCTTCAGGATGCTAGAATACACTGAATACAGCAAAAATTTTGAGTCTACAACGTTTAGTTTAGGTGTGAGAGCCAAAATGAACTTTTTATTGCTTTAAACGCGTTTTCAGCCCCTGATTGTACACTTAAGGTGAAAATGTCAAATTCTTCAAACTGAGCATAAGCACAATGAAATTAATGCTGGAATCATCTTCAGGATGCTAGAATACACTAAATACAGCAAAAAATTTGAGTCTACAACGTTTAGTTTAGGTGTGAGAGCCAAAATGAACTTTTTATTGCTTTAAACGCGTTTTCAGCCCCTGATTGTACACTTAAGGTGAAAATGTCAAAATCTTCAAAATGAGCATAAGCACAATGAAATTAATGCTGGAATCATCTTCAAGGATGCTAGAATACACTAAATACAGGAAAAATTTTGAGTCTACAACGTTTAGTTTAGGTGTGAGAGCCAAAATGAACTTTTTATTGCTTTAAATGCGTTTTCAGCCTGATTGTGCACTTTAGGTGAAAATGTCAAAATCTTAAAAATGAGCATAAGCACAATGAAATTAATGCTGGAATCATCTTCAGGATGCTAGAATACACTAAATACAGCAAAAATTTTGAGTCTACAACGTTTAGTTTAGGTGTGAGAGCCAAAATGAACTTTTTATTGCTTTAAACGCGTTTTCAGCCCCTGATTGTACACTTAAGGTGAAAATGTCAAAATCTTCAAAATGAGCATAAGCACAATGAAATTAATGCTGGAATCATCTTCAGGATGCTAGAATACACTGAATACAGCAAAAATTTTGAGTCTACAACGTTTATTTTAGGTGTGTGAGCCAAAATGAACTTTTTATTGCTTTAAACGCGTTTTCAGCCCCTGATTGTACACTTAAGGTGAAAATGTCAAAATCTTCAAAATGAGCATAAGCACAATGAAATTAATGCTGGAATCATCTTCAGGATGCTAGAATACACTAAATACAGCAAACATTTTGAGTCTACAACGTTTATTTTAGGTGTGAGAGCCAAAATGAACTTTTTATTGCTTTAAATGCGTTTTCAGCCTGATTGTGCACTTTAGGTGAAAATGTCAAAATCTTAAAAATGAGCATAAGCACAATGAAATTAATGCTGGAATCATCTTCAGGATGCTAGAATACACTAAATACAGCAAAAATTTTGAGTCTACAACGTTTAGTTTAGGTGTGAGAGCCAAAATGAACTTTTTATTGCTTTAAACGCGTTTTCAGCCCCTGATTGTACACTTAAGGTGAAAATGTCAAAATCTTCAAAATGAGCATAAGCACAATGAAATTAATGCTGGAATCATCTTCAGGATGCTAGAATACACTAAATACAGCAAAAATGTTGAGTCTACAACGTATAGTTTAGGTGTGAGAGCCAAAATGAACTTTTTATTGCTTTAAACGCGTTTTCAGCCCCTGATTGTACACTTAAGGTGAAAATGTCAAAATCTTCAAAATGAGCATAAGCACGATGAAATTAATGCTGGAATCATCTTCAGGATGCTAGAATACACTAAATACAGCAAAAATTTTGAGTCTACAACGTTTAGTTTAGGTGTGAGAGCCAAAATGAACTTTTTATTGCTTTAAATGCGTTTTCAGCCTGATTGTGCACTTTAGGTGAAAATGTCAAAATCTTAAAAATAAGCATAAGCACAATGAAATTAATGCTGGAATCATCTTCAGGATGCTAGAATACACTAAATACAGCAAAATTTTTGAGTCTACAACGTTTAGTTTAGGTGTGAGAGCCAAAATGAACTTTTTATTGCTTTAAACGCGTTTTCAGCCCCTGATTGTACACTTAAGGTGAAAATGTCAAAATCTTAAAAATGAGCAAAAGCACAATGAAATTAATGCTGGAATCATCTTCAGGATGCTAGAATACACTGAATACAGCAAAAATTTTGAGTCTACAACGTTTAGTTTAGGTGTGAGAGCCAAAATGAACTTTTTATTGCTTTAAACGCGTTTTCAGCCCCTGATTGTACACTTAAGGTGAAAATGTCAAATTCTTCAAACTGAGCATAAGCACAATGAAATTAATGCTGGAATCATCTTCAGGATGCTAGAATACACTGAATACAGCAAAAATTTTGAGTCTACAACGTTTATTTTAGGTGTGTGAGCCAAAATGAACTTTTTATTGCTTTAAATGCGTTTTCAGCCTGATTGTGCACTTTAGGTGAAAATGTCAAAATCTTCAAAATGAGCATAAGCACGATGAAATTAATGCTGGAATCATCTTCAGGATGCTAGAATACACTAAATACAGCAAAAAATTTGAGTCTACAACGTTTAGTTTAGGTGTGAGAGCCAAAATGAACTTTTTATTGCTTTAAACGCGTTTTCAGCCCCTGATTGTACACTTAAGGTGAAAATGTCAAAATCTTCAAAATGAGCATAAGCACAATGAAATTAATGCTGGAATCATCTTCAGGATGCTAGAATACACTAAATACAGGAAAAATTTTGAGTCTACAACGTTTAGTTTAGGTGTGAGAGCCAAAATGAACTTTTTATTGCTTTAAATGCGTTTTCAGCCTGATTGTGCACTTTAGGTGAAAATGTCAAAATCTTAAAAATGAGCATAAGCACAATGAAATTAATGCTGAAATCAACTTCAGGATGCTAGAATACACTAAATACAGCAAAAATTTTGAGTCTACAACGTTTAGTTTAGGTGTGAGAGCCAAAATGAACTTTTTATTGCTTTAAACGCGTTTTCAGCCCCTGATTGTACACTTAAGGTGAAAATGTCAAAATCTTAAAAATGAGCATAAGCACAATGAAATTAATGCTGGAATCATCTTCAGGATGCTAGAATACACTGAATACAGCAAAAATTTTGAGTCTACAACGTTTAGTTTAGGTGTGAGAGCCAAAATGAACTTTTTATTTCTTTAAACGCGTTTTCAGCCCCTGATTGTACACTTAAGGTGAAAATGTCAAAATCTTCAAAATGAGCATAAGCACGATGAAATTAATGCTGGAATCATCTTCAGGATGCTAGAATACACTGAATACAGCAAAAAGTTTGAGTCTACAACGTTTAGTTTAGGTGTGAGAGCCAAAATGAACTTTTTATTGCTTTAAATGCGTTTTCAGCCTGATTGTGCACTTTAGGTGAAAATGTCAAAATCTTAAAAATGAGCATAAGCACGATGAAATTAATGCTGGAATCATCTTCAGGATGCTAGAATACACTGAATACAGCAAAAATTTTGAGTCTACAACGTTTAGTTTAGGTGTGAGAGCCAAAATGAACTTTTTATTGCTTTAAATGCGTTTTCAGCCCCTGATTGTACACTTAAGGTGAAAATGTCAAAATCTTAAAAATGAGCATAAGCACAATGAAATTAATGCTGGAATCATCTTCAGGATGCTAGAATACACTAAATACAGCAAAAATTTTGAGTCTACAACGTTTAGTTTAGGTGTGAGAGCCAAAATGAACTTTTTATTGCTTTAAATGCGTTTTCAGCCTGATTGTGCACTTTAGGTGAAAATGTCAAAATCTTAAAAATGAGCATAAGCACAATGAAATTAATGCTGGAATCATCTTCAGGATGCTAGAATACACTGAATACAGCAAAAATTTTGTGTCTACAACGTTTAGTTTAGGTGTGAGAGCCAAAATGAACTTTTTATTGCTTTAAACGCGTTTTCAGCCCCTGATTGTACACTTAAGGTGAAAATGTCAAAATCTTCAAAATGAGCATAAGCACAATGAAATTAATGCTGGAATCATCTTCAGGATGCTAGAATACACTAAATACAGCAAAAATGTTGAGTCTACAACGTATAGTTTAGGTGTGAGAGCCAAAATGAACTTTTTATTGCTTTAAATGCGTTTTCAGCCTGATTGTGCACTTTAGGTGAAAATGTCAAAATCTTAAAAATGAGCATAAGCACAATGAAATTAATGCTGGAATCATCTTCAGGATGCTAGAATACACTAAATACAGCAAAAATTTTGAGTCTACAACGTTTAGTTTAGGTGTGAGAGCCAAAATGAACTTTTTTATTGCTTTAAACGCGTTTTCAGCCCCTGATTGTACACTTAAGGTGAAAATGTCAAAATCTTAAAAATGAGCATAAGCACAATGAAATTAATGCTGGAATCATCTTCAGGATGCTAGAATACACTAAATACAGCAAAAATTTTGAGTCTACAACGTTTAGTTTAGGTGTGAGAGCCAAAATGAACTTTTTATTGCTTTAAATGCGTTTTCAGCCCCTGATTGTACACTTAAGGTGAAAATGTCAAAATCTTAAAAATGAGCATAAGCACAATGAAATTAATGCTGGAATCATCTTCAGGATGCTAGAATACACTAAATACAGCAAAAATTTTGAGTCTACAACGTTTAGTTTAGGTGTGAGAGCCAAAATGAACTTTTTATTGCTTTAAATGCGTTTTCAGCCTGATTGTGCACTTTAGGTGAAAATGTCAAAATCTTAAAAATGAGCATAAGCACGATGAAATTAATGCTGGAATCATCTTCAGGATGCTAGAATACACTGAATACAGCAAAAATTTCTAGTCTACAACGTTTATTTTAGGTGTGTGAGCCAAAATGAACTTTTTATTGCTTTAAACGCGTTTTCAGCCCCTGATTGTACACTTAAGGTGAAAATGTCAAAATCTTCAAAATGAGCATAAGCACAATGAAATTAATGCTGGAATCATCTTCAGGATGCTAGAATACACTAAATACAGCAAAAATTTTGAGTCTACAACGTTTATTTTAGGTGTGAGAGCCAAAATGAACTTTTTATTGCTTTAAATGCGTTTTCAGCCTGATTGTGCACTTTAGGTGAAAATGTCAAAATCTTAAAAATGAGCATAAGCACAATGAAATTAATGCTGGAATCATCTTCAGGATGCTAGAATACACTAAATACAGCAAAAATTTTGAGTCTACAACGTTTAGTTTAGGTGTGAGAGCCAAAATGAACTTTTTATTGCTTTAAACGCGTTTTCAGCCCCTGATTGTACACTTAAGGTGAAAATGTCAAAATCTTCAAAATGAGCATAAGCACAATGAAATTAATGCTGGAATCATCTTCAGGATGCTAGAATACACTAAATACAGCAAAAATGTTGAGTCTACAACGTATAGTTTAGGTGTGAGAGCCAAAATGAACTTTTTATTGCTTTAAATGCGTTTTCAGCCTGATTGTGCACTTTAGGTGAAAATGTCAAAATCTTAAAAATGAGCATAAGCACAATGAAATTAATGCTGGAATCATCTTCAGGATGCTAGAATACACTAAATACAGCAAAAATTTTGAGTCTACAACGTTTAGTTTAGGTGTGAGAGCCAAAATGAACTTTTTATTGCTTTAAACGCGTTTTCAGCCCCTGATTGTACACTTAAGGTGAAAATGTCAAAATCTTCAAAATGAGCATAAGCACGATGAAATTAATGCTGGAATCATCTTCAGGATGCTAGAATACACTAAATACAGCAAAAATTTTGAGTCTACAACGTTTAGTTTAGGTGTGAGAGCCAAAATGAACTTTTTATTGCTTTAAACGCGTTTTCAGCCCCTGATTGTACACTTAAGGTGAAAATGTCAAAATCTTCAAAATGAGCATAAGCACAATGAAATTAATGCTGGAATCATCTTCAGGATGCTAGAATACACTGAATACAGCAAAAATTTTGAGTCTACAACGTTTATTTTAGGTGTGTGAGCCAAAATGAACTTTTTATTGCTTTAAACGCGTTTTCAGCCCCTGATTGTACACTTAAGGTGAAAATGTCAAAATCTTCAAAATGAGCATAAGCACAATGAAATTAATGCTGGAATCATCTTCAGGATGCTAGAATACACTAAATACAGCAAAAATTTTGAGTCTACAACGTTTATTTTAGGTGTGAGAGCCAAAATGAACTTTTTATTGCTTTAAATGCGTTTTCAGCCTGATTGTGCACTTTAGGTGAAAATGTCAAAATCTTAAAAATGAGCATAAGCACAATGAAATTAATGCTGGAGTCATCTTCAGGATGCTAGAATACACTAAATACAGCAAAAATTTTGAGTCTACAACGTTTAGTTTAGGTGTGAGAGCCAAAATGAACTTTTTATTGCTTTAAACGCGTTTTCAGCCCCTGATTGTACACTTAAGGTGAAAATGTCAAAATCTTCAAAATGAGCATAAGCACAATGAAATTAATGCTGGAATCATCTTCAGGATGCTAGAATACACTAAATACAGCAAAAATGTTGAGTCTACAACGTATAGTTTAGGTGTGAGAGCCAAAATGAACTTTTTATTTCTTTAAATGCGTTTTCAGCCTGATTGTGCACTTTAGGTGAAAATGTCAAAATCTTAAAAATGAGCATAAGCACAATGAAATTAATGCTGGAATCATCTTCAGGATGCTAGAATACACTAAATACAGCAAAAATTTTGAGTCTACAACGTTTAGTTTAGGTGTGAGAGCCAAAATGAACTTTTTATTGCTTTAAACGCGTTTTCAGCCCCTGATTGTACACTTAAGGTGAAAATGTCAAAATCTTCAAAATGAGCATAAGCACGATGAAATTAATGCTGGAATCATCTTCAGGATGCTAGAATACACTAAATACAGCAAAAATTTTGAGTCTACAACGTTTAGTTTAGGTGTGAGAGCCAAAATGAACTTTTTATTGCTTTAAATGCGTTTTCAGCCTGATTGTGCACTTTAGGTGAAAATGTCAAAATCTTAAAAATAAGCATAAGCACAATGAAATTAATGCTGGAATCATCTTCAGGATGCTAGAATACACTAAATACAGCAAAATTTTTGAGTCTACAACGTTTAGTTTAGGTGTGAGAGCCAAAATAAACTTTTTATTGCTTTAAACGCGTTTTCAGCCCCTGATTGTACACTTAAGGTGAAAATGTCAAAATCTTAAAAATGAGCAAAAGCACAATGAAATTAATGCTGGAATCATCTTCAGGATGCTAGAATACACTGAATACAGCAAAAATTTTGAGTCTACAACGTTTAGTTTAGGTGTGAGAGCCAAAATGAACTTTTTATTGCTTTAAACGCGTTTTCAGCCCCTGATTGTACACTTAAGGTGAAAATGTCAAAATCTTCAAAATGAGCATAAGCACAATGAAATTAATGCTGGAATCATCTTCAGGATGCTAGAATACACTAAATACAGGAAAAATTTTGAGTCTACAACGTTTAGTTTAGGTGTGAGAGCCAAAATGAACTTTTTATTGCTTTAAATGCGTTTTCAGCCTGATTGTGCACTTTAGGTGAAAATGTCAAAATCTTAAAAATGAGCATAAGCACAATGAAATTAATGCTGAAATCAACTTCAGGATGCTAGAATACACTAAATACAGCAAAAATTTTGAGTCTACAACGTTTAGTTTAGGTGTGAGAGCCAAAATGAACTTTTTATTGCTTTAAACGCGTTTTCAGCCCCTGATTGTACACTTAAGGTGAAAATGTCAAAATCTTAAAAATGAGCATAAGCACAATGAAATTAATGCTGGAATCATCTTCAGGATGCTAGAATACACTGAATACAGCAAAAATTTTGAGTCTACAACGTTTAGTTTAGGTGTGAGAGCCAAAATGAACTTTTTATTGCTTTAAACGCGTTTTCAGCCCCTGATTGTGCACTTTAGGTGAAAATGTCAAAATCTTAAAAATGAGCATAAGCACAATGAAATTAATGCTGGAATCATCTTCAGGATGCTAGAATACACTGAATACAGCAAAAATTTTGAGTCTACAACGTTTAGTTTAGGTGTGAGAGCCAAAATGAACTTTTTATTGCTTTAAACGCGTTTTCAGCCCCTGATTGTACACTTAAGGTGAAAATGTCAAAATCTTCAAAATGAGCATAAGCACAATGAAATTAATGCTGGAATCATCTTCAGGATGCTAGAATACACTAAATACAGGAAAAATTTTGAGTCTACAACGTTTAGTTTAGGTGTGAGAGCCAAAATGAACTTTTTATTGCTTTAAATGCGTTTTCAGCCTGATTGTGCACTTTAGGTGAAAATGTCAAAATCTTAAAAATGAGCATAAGCACAATGAAATTAATGCTGAAATCAACTTCAGGATGCTAGAATACACTAAATACAGCAAAAATTTTGAGTCTACAACGTTTAGTTTAGGTGTGAGAGCCAAAATGAACTTTTTATTGCTTTAAACGCGTTTTCAGCCCCTGATTGTACACTTAAGGTGAAAATGTCAAAATCTTACAAATGAGCATAAGCACAATGAAATTAATGCTGGAATCATCTTCAGGATGCTAGAATACACTAAATACAGCAAAAATTTTGAGTCTACAACGTTTAGTTTAGGTGTGAGAGCCAAAATGAACTTTTTATTGCTTTAAACGCGTTTTCAGCCCCTGATTGTACACTTAAGGTGAAAATGTCAAAATCTTCAAAATGAGCATAAGCACAATGAAATTAATGCTGGAATCATCTTCAGGATGCTAGAATACACTAAATACAGCAAAAATGTTGAGTCTACAACGTATAGTTTAGGTGTGAGAGCCAAAATGAACTTTTTATTGCTTTAAATGCGTTTTCAGCCTGATTGTGCACTTTAGGTGAAAATGTCAAAATCTTAAAAATGAGCATAAGCACAATGAAATTAATGCTGGAATCATCTTCAGGATGCTAGAATACACTAAGTACAGCAAAAATTTTGAGTCTACAACGTTTAGTTTAGGTGTGAGAGCCAAAATGAACTTTTTATTGCTTTAAACGCGTTTTCAGCCCCTGATTGTACACTTAAGGTGAAAATGTCAAAATCTTCAAAATGAGCATAAGCACGATGAAATTAATGCTGGAATCATCTTCAGGATGCTAGAATACACTAAATAAAGCAAAAATTTTGAGTCTACAACGTTTAGTTTAGGTGTGAGAGCCAAAATGAACTTTTTATTGCTTTAAATGCGTTTTCAGCCTGATTGTGCACTTTAGGTGAAAATGTCAAAATCTTAAAAATAAGCATAAGCACAATGAAATTAATGCTGGAATCATCTTCAGGATGCTAGAATACACTAAATACAGCAAAATTTTTGAGTCTACAACGTTTAGTTTAGGTGTGAGAGCCAAAATGAACTTTTTATTGCTTTAAACGCGTTTTCAGCCCCTGATTGTACACTTAAGGTGAAAATGTCAAAATCTTAAAAATGAGCAAAAGCACAATGAAATTAATGCTGGAATCATCTTCAGGATGCTAGAATACACTGAATACAGCAAAAATTTTGAGTCTTCAACGTTTAGTTTAGGTGTGAGAGCCAAAATGAACTTTTTATTGCTTTAAACGCGTTTTCAGCCCCTGATTGTACACTTAAGGTGAAAATGTCAAAATCTTAAAAATGAGCATAAGCACAATGAAATTAATGCTGGAATCATCTTCAGGATGCTAGAATACACTGAATACAGCAAAAATTTTGAGTCTACAACGTTTAGTTTAGGTGTGAGAGCCAAAATGAACTTTTTATTGCTTTAAACGCGTTTTCAGCCCCTGATTGTACACTTAAGGTGAAAATGTCAAAATCTTAAAAATGAGCATAAGCACAATGAAATTAATGCTGGAATCATCTTCAGGATGCTAAAATACACTAAATACAGCAAAAATTTTGAGTCTACAACGTTTAGTTTAGGTGTGAGAGCCAAAATGAACTTTTTATTGCTTTAAACGCGTTTTCAGCCTGATTGTACACTTAAGGTGAAAATGTCAAAATCTTCAAAATGAGCATAAGCACAATGAAATTAATGCTTGAATCATCTTCAGGATGCTAGAATACACTAAATACAGCAAAAATTTTGAGTCTACAACGTATAGTTTAGGTGTGAGAGCCAAAATGAACTTTTTATTGCTTTAAATGCGTTTTCAGCCTGATTGTGCACTTTAGGTTAAAATGTCAAAATCTTCAAAATGAGCATAAGCACAATGAAATTAATGCTGGAATCATCTTCAGGATGCTAGAATACACTAAATACAGCAAAATTTTTGAGTCTACAACGTTTAGTTTAGGTGTGAGAGCCAAAATGAACTTTTTATTGCTTTAAACGCGTTTTCAGCCCCTGATTGTACACTTAAGGTGAAAATGTCAAAATCTTAAAAATGAGCAAAAGCACAATGAAATTAATGCTGGAATCATCTTCAGGATGCTAGAATACACTGAATACAGCAAAAATTTTGAGTCTACAACGTTTAGTTTAGGTGTGAGAGCCAAAATGAAGTTTTTATTGCTTTAAACGCGTTTTCAGCCCCTGATTGTACACTTAAGGTGAAAATGTCAAATTCTTCAAACTGAGCATAAGCACAATGAAATTAATGCTGGAATCATCTTCAGGATGCTAGAATACACTGAATACAGCAAAAATTTTGAGTCTACAACGTTTATTTTAGGTGTGTGAGCCAAAATGAACTTTTTATTGCTTTAAATGCGTTTTCAGCCTGATTGTGCACTTTAGGTGAAAATGTCAAAATCTTCAAAATGAGCATAAGCACGATGAAATTAATGCTGGAATCATCTTCAGGATGCTAGAATACACTAAATACAGCAAAAAATTTGAGTCTACAACGTTTAGTTTAGGTGTGAGAGCCAAAATGAACTTTTTATTGCTTTAAACGCGTTTTCAGCCCCTGATTGTACACTTAAGGTGAAAATGTCAAAATCTTCAAAATGAGCATAAGCACAATGAAATTAATGCTGGAATCATCTTCAGGATGCTAGAATACACTAAATACAGGAAAAATTTTGAGTCTACAACGTTTAGTTTAGGTGTGAGAGCCAAAATGAACTTTTTATTGCTTTAAATGCGTTTTCAGCCTGATTGTGCACTTTAGGTGAAAATGTCAAAATCTTAAAAATGAGCATAAGCACAATGAAATTAATGCTGAAATCAACTTCAGGATGCTAGAATACACTAAATACAGCAAAAATTTTGAGTCTACAACGTTTAGTTTAGGTGTGAGAGCCAAAATGAACTTTTTATTGCTTTAAACGCGTTTTCAGCCCCTGATTGTACACTTAAGGTGAAAATGTCAAAATCTTAAAAATGAGCATAAGCACAATGAAATTAATGCTGGAATCATCTTCAGGATGCTAGAATACACTGAATACAGCAAAAATTTTGAGTCTACAACGTTTAGTTTAGGTGTGAGAGCCAAAATGAACTTTTTATTTCTTTAAACGCGTTTTCAGCCCCTGATTGTACACTTAAGGTGAAAATGTCAAAATCTTCAAAATGAGCATAAGCACGATGAAATTAATGCTGGAATCATCTTCAGGATGCTAGAATACACTGAATACAGCAAAAAGTTTGAGTCTACAACGTTTAGTTTAGGTGTGAGAGCCAAAATGAACTTTTTATTGCTTTAAATGCGTTTTCAGCCTGATTGTGCACTTTAGGTGAAAATGTCAAAATCTTAAAAATGAGCATAAGCACGATGAAATTAATGCTGGAATCATCTTCAGGATGCTAGAATACACTGAATACAGCAAAAATTTTGAGTCTACAACGTTTAGTTTAGGTGTGAGAGCCAAAATGAACTTTTTATTGCTTTAAATGCGTTTTCAGCCCCTGATTGTACACTTAAGGTGAAAATGTCAAAATCTTAAAAATGAGCATAAGCACAATGAAATTAATGCTGGAATCATCTTCAGGATGCTAGAATACACTAAATACAGCAAAAATTTTGAGTCTACAACGTTTAGTTTAGGTGTGAGAGCCAAAATGAACTTTTTATTGCTTTAAATGCGTTTTCAGCCTGATTGTGCACTTTAGGTGAAAATGTCAAAATCTTAAAAATGAGCATAAGCACAATGAAATTAATGCTGGAATCATCTTCAGGATGCTAGAATACACTGAATACAGCAAAAATTTTGTGTCTACAACGTTTAGTTTAGGTGTGAGAGCCAAAATGAACTTTTTATTGCTTTAAACGCGTTTTCAGCCCCTGATTGTACACTTAAGGTGAAAATGTCAAAATCTTCAAAATGAGCATAAGCACAATGAAATTAATGCTGGAATCATCTTCAGGATGCTAGAATACACTAAATACAGCAAAAATGTTGAGTCTACAACGTATAGTTTAGGTGTGAGAGCCAAAATGAACTTTTTATTGCTTTAAATGCGTTTTCAGCCTGATTGTGCACTTTAGGTGAAAATGTCAAAATCTTAAAAATGAGCATAAGCACAATGAAATTAATGCTGGAATCATCTTCAGGATGCTAGAATACACTAAATACAGCAAAAATTTTGAGTCTACAACGTTTAGTTTAGGTGTGAGAGCCAAAATGAACTTTTTTATTGCTTTAAACGCGTTTTCAGCCCCTGATTGTACACTTAAGGTGAAAATGTCAAAATCTTAAAAATGAGCATAAGCACAATGAAATTAATGCTGGAATCATCTTCAGGATGCTAGAATACACTAAATACAGCAAAAATTTTGAGTCTACAACGTTTAGTTTAGGTGTGAGAGCCAAAATGAACTTTTTATTGCTTTAAATGCGTTTTCAGCCCCTGATTGTACACTTAAGGTGAAAATGTCAAAATCTTAAAAATGAGCATAAGCACAATGAAATTAATGCTGGAATCATCTTCAGGATGCTAGAATACACTAAATACAGCAAAAATTTTGAGTCTACAACGTTTAGTTTAGGTGTGAGAGCCAAAATGAACTTTTTATTGCTTTAAATGCGTTTTCAGCCTGATTGTGCACTTTAGGTGAAAATGTCAAAATCTTAAAAATGAGCATAAGCACGATGAAATTAATGCTGGAATCATCTTCAGGATGCTAGAATACACTGAATACAGCAAAAATTTCTAGTCTACAACGTTTATTTTAGGTGTGTGAGCCAAAATGAACTTTTTATTGCTTTAAACGCGTTTTCAGCCCCTGATTGTACACTTAAGGTGAAAATGTCAAAATCTTCAAAATGAGCATAAGCACAATGAAATTAATGCTGGAATCATCTTCAGGATGCTAGAATACACTAAATACAGCAAAAATTTTGAGTCTACAACGTTTATTTTAGGTGTGAGAGCCAAAATGAACTTTTTATTGCTTTAAATGCGTTTTCAGCCTGATTGTGCACTTTAGGTGAAAATGTCAAAATCTTAAAAATGAGCATAAGCACAATGAAATTAATGCTGGAATCATCTTCAGGATGCTAGAATACACTAAATACAGCAAAAATTTTGAGTCTACAACGTTTAGTTTAGGTGTGAGAGCCAAAATGAACTTTTTATTGCTTTAAACGCGTTTTCAGCCCCTGATTGTACACTTAAGGTGAAAATGTCAAAATCTTCAAAATGAGCATAAGCACAATGAAATTAATGCTGGAATCATCTTCAGGATGCTAGAATACACTAAATACAGCAAAAATGTTGAGTCTACAACGTATAGTTTAGGTGTGAGAGCCAAAATGAACTTTTTATTGCTTTAAATGCGTTTTCAGCCTGATTGTGCACTTTAGGTGAAAATGTCAAAATCTTAAAAATGAGCATAAGCACAATGAAATTAATGCTGGAATCATCTTCAGGATGCTAGAATACACTAAATACAGCAAAAATTTTGAGTCTACAACGTTTAGTTTAGGTGTGAGAGCCAAAATGAACTTTTTATTGCTTTAAACGCGTTTTCAGCCCCTGATTGTACACTTAAGGTGAAAATGTCAAAATCTTCAAAATGAGCATAAGCACGATGAAATTAATGCTGGAATCATCTTCAGGATGCTAGAATACACTAAATACAGCAAAAATTTTGAGTCTACAACGTTTAGTTTAGGTGTGAGAGCCAAAATGAACTTTTTATTGCTTTAAACGCGTTTTCAGCCCCTGATTGTACACTTAAGGTGAAAATGTCAAAATCTTCAAAATGAGCATAAGCACAATGAAATTAATGCTGGAATCATCTTCAGGATGCTAGAATACACTGAATACAGCAAAAATTTTGAGTCTACAACGTTTATTTTAGGTGTGTGAGCCAAAATGAACTTTTTATTGCTTTAAACGCGTTTTCAGCCCCTGATTGTACACTTAAGGTGAAAATGTCAAAATCTTCAAAATGAGCATAAGCACAATGAAATTAATGCTGGAATCATCTTCAGGATGCTAGAATACACTAAATACAGCAAAAATTTTGAGTCTACAACGTTTATTTTAGGTGTGAGAGCCAAAATGAACTTTTTATTGCTTTAAATGCGTTTTCAGCCTGATTGTGCACTTTAGGTGAAAATGTCAAAATCTTAAAAATGAGCATAAGCACAATGAAATTAATGCTGGAGTCATCTTCAGGATGCTAGAATACACTAAATACAGCAAAAATTTTGAGTCTACAACGTTTAGTTTAGGTGTGAGAGCCAAAATGAACTTTTTATTGCTTTAAACGCGTTTTCAGCCCCTGATTGTACACTTAAGGTGAAAATGTCAAAATCTTCAAAATGAGCATAAGCACAATGAAATTAATGCTGGAATCATCTTCAGGATGCTAGAATACACTAAATACAGCAAAAATGTTGAGTCTACAACGTATAGTTTAGGTGTGAGAGCCAAAATGAACTTTTTATTGCTTTAAATGCGTTTTCAGCCTGATTGTGCACTTTAGGTGAAAATGTCAAAATCTTAAAAATGAGCATAAGCACAATGAAATTAATGCTGGAATCATCTTCAGGATGCTAGAATACACTAAATACAGCAAAAATTTTGAGTCTACAACGTTTAGTTTAGGTGTGAGAGCCAAAATGAACTTTTTATTGCTTTAAACGCGTTTTCAGCCCCTGATTGTACACTTAAGGTGAAAATGTCAAAATCTTCAAAATGAGCATAAGCACGATGAAATTAATGCTGGAATCATCTTCAGGATGCTAGAATACACTAAATACAGCAAAAATTTTGAGTCTACAACGTTTAGTTTAGGTGTGAGAGCCAAAATGAACTTTTTATTGCTTTAAATGCGTTTTCAGCCTGATTGTGCACTTTAGGTGAAAATGTCAAAATCTTAAAAATAAGCATAAGCACAATGAAATTAATGCTGGAATCATCTTCAGGATGCTAGAATACACTAAATACAGCAAAATTTTTGAGTCTACAACGTTTAGTTTAGGTGTGAGAGCCAAAATAAACTTTTTATTGCTTTAAACGCGTTTTCAGCCCCTGATTGTACACTTAAGGTGAAAATGTCAAAATCTTAAAAATGAGCAAAAGCACAATGAAATTAATGCTGGAATCATCTTCAGGATGCTAGAATACACTGAATACAGCAAAAATTTTGAGTCTACAACGTTTAGTTTAGGTGTGAGAGCCAAAATGAACTTTTTATTGCTTTAAACGCGTTTTCAGCCCCTGATTGTACACTTAAGGTGAAAATGTCAAAATCTTCAAAATGAGCATAAGCACAATGAAATTAATGCTGGAATCATCTTCAGGATGCTAGAATACACTAAATACAGGAAAAATTTTGAGTCTACAACGTTTAGTTTAGGTGTGAGAGCCAAAATGAACTTTTTATTGCTTTAAATGCATTTTCAGCCTGATTGTGCACTTTAGGTGAAAATGTCAAAATCTTAAAAATGAGCATAAGCACAATGAAATTAATGCTGAAATCAACTTCAGGATGCTAGAATACACTAAATACAGCAAAAATTTTGAGTCTACAACGTTTAGTTTAGGTGTGAGAGCCAAAATGAACTTTTTATTGCTTTAAACGCGTTTTCAGCCCCTGATTGTACACTTAAGGTGAAAATGTCAAAATCTTAAAAATGAGCATAAGCACAATGAAATTAATGCTGGAATCATCTTCAGGATGCTAGAATACACTGAATACAGCAAAAATTTTGAGTCTACAACGTTTAGTTTAGGTGTGAGAGCCAAAATGAACTTTTTATTTCTTTAAACGCGTTTTCAGCCCCTGATTGTACACTTAAGGTGAAAATGTCAAAATCTTCAAAATGAGCATAAGCACGATGAAATTAATGCTGGATTCATCTTCAGGATGCTAGAATACACTGAATACAGCAAAAAGTTTGAGTCTACAACGTTTAGTTTAGGTGTGAGAGCCAAAATGAACTTTTTATTGCTTTTAATGCGTTTTCAGCCTGATTGTGCACTTTAGGTGAAAATGTCAAAATCTTAAAAATGAGCATAAGCACAATGAAATTAATGCTGGAATCATCTTCAGGATGCTAGAATACACTAAATACAGCAAAAATTTTGAGTCTACAACGTTTAGTTTAGGTGTGAGAGCCAAAATGAACTTTTTATTGCTTTAAATGCGTTTTCAGCCTGATTGTGCACTTTAGGTGAAAATGTCAAAATCTTAAAAATGAGCATAAGCACAATGAAATTAATGCTGGAATCATCTTCAGGATGCTAGAATACACTGAATACAGCAAAAATTTTGAGTCTACAACGTTTAGTTTAGGTGTGAGAGCCAAAATGAACTTTTTATTGCTTTAAACGCGTTTTCAGCCCCTGATTGTGCACTTTAGGTGAAAATGTCAAAATCTTAAAAATGAGCATAAGCACAATGAAATTAATGCTGGAATCATCTTCAGGATGCTAGAATACACTGAATACAGCAAAAATTTTGAGTCTACAACGTTTAGTTTAGGTGTGAGAGCCAAAATGAACTTTTTATTGCTTTAAACGCGTTTTCAGCCCCTGATTGTACACTTAAGGTGAAAATGTCAAAATCTTCAAAATGAGCATAAGCACAATGAAATTAATGCTGGAATCATCTTCAGGATGCTAGAATACACTAAATACAGGAAAAATTTTGAGTCTACAACGTTTAGTTTAGGTGTGAGAGCCAAAATGAACTTTTTATTGCTTTAAATGCGTTTTCAGCCTGATTGTGCACTTTAGGTGAAAATGTCAAAATCTTAAAAATGAGCATAAGCACAATGAAATTAATGCTGAAATCAACTTCAGGATGCTAGAATACACTAAATACAGCAAAAATTTTGAGTCTACAACGTTTAGTTTAGGTGTGAGAGCCAAAATGAACTTTTTATTGCTTTAAACGCGTTTTCAGCCCCTGATTGTACACTTAAGGTGAAAATGTCAAAATCTTAAAAATGAGCATAAGCACAATGAAATTAATGCTGGAATCATCTTCAGGATGCTAGAATACACTGAATACAGCAAAAATTTTGAGTCTACAACGTTTAGTTTAGGTGTGAGAGCCAAAATGAACTTTTTATTTCTTTAAACGCGTTTTCAGCCCCTGATTGTACACTTAAGGTGAAAATGTCAAAATCTTCAAAATGAGCATAAGCACGATGAAATTAATGCTGGATTCATCTTCAGGATGCTAGAATACACTGAATACAGCAAAAAGTTTGAGTCTACAACGTTTAGTTTAGGTGTGAGAGCCAAAATGAACTTTTTATTGCTTTTAATGCGTTTTCAGCCTGATTGTGCACTTTAGGTGAAAATGTCAAAATCTTAAAAATGAGCATAAGCACAATGAAATTAATGCTGGAATCATCTTCAGGATGCTAGAATACACTAAATACAGCAAAAATTTTGAGTCTACAACGTTTAGTTTAGGTGTGAGAGCCAAAATGAACTTTTTATTGCTTTAAATGCGTTTTCAGCCTGATTGTGCACTTTAGGTGAAAATGTCAAAATCTTAAAAATGAGCATAAGCACAATGAAATTAATGCTGGAATCATCTTCAGGATGCTAGAATACACTGAATACAGCAAAAATTTTGAGTCTACAACGTTTAGTTTAGGTGTGAGAGCCAAAATGAACTTTTTATTGCTTTAAACGCGTTTTCAGCCCCTGATTGTGCACTTTAGGTGAAAATGTCAAAATCTTAAAAATGAGCATAAGCACAATGAAATTAATGCTGGAATCATCTTCAGGATGCTAGAATACACTGAATACAGCAAAAATTTTGAGTCTACAACGTTTAGTTTAGGTGTGAGAGCCAAAATGAACTTTTTATTGCTTTAAACGCGTTTTCAGCCCCTGATTGTACACTTAAGGTGAAAATGTCAAAATCTTAAAAATGAGCATAAGCACAATGAAATTAATGCTGGAATCATCTTCAGGATGCTAAAATACACTAAATACAGCAAAAATTTTGAGTCTACAACGTTTAGTTTAGGTGTGAGAGCCAAAATGAACTTTTTATTGCTTTAAACGCGTTTTCAGCCTGATTGTACACTTAAGGTGAAAATGTCAAAATCTTCAAAATGAGCATAAGCACAATGAAATTAATGCTGGAATCATCTTCAGGATGCTAGAATACACTAAATACAGCAAAAATTTTGAGTCTACAACGTATAGTTTAGGTGTGAGAGCCAAAATGAACTTTTTATTGCTTTAAATGCGTTTTCAGCCTGATTGTGCACTTTAGGTGAAAATGTCAAAATCTTACAAATGAGCATAAGCACAATGAAATTAATGCTGGAATCATCTTCAGGATGCTAGAATACACTAAATACAGAAAAAATTTTGAGTCTACAACGTTTAGTTTAGGTGTGAGAGCCAAAATGAACTTTTTATTGCTTTAAACGCGTTTTCAGCCCCTGATTGTACACTTAAGGTGAAAATGTCAAAATCTTCAAAATGAGCATAAGCACAATGAAATTAATGCTGGAATCATCTTCAGGATGCTAGAATACACTGAATACAGCAAAAATTTTGAGTCTACAACGTTTATTTTAGGTGTGTGAGCCAAAATGAACTTTTTATTGCTTTAAATGCGTTTTCAGCCTGATTGTGCACTTTAGGTTAAAATGTCAAAATCTTCAAAATGAGCATAAGCACGATGAAATTAATGCTGGAATCATCTTCAGGATGCTAGAATACACTAAATACAGCAAAAAATTTGAGTCTACAACGTTTAGTTTAGGTGTGAGAGCCAAAATGAACTTTTTATTGCTTTAAACGCGTTTTCAGCCCCTGATTGTACACTTAAGGTGAAAATGTCAAAATCTTAAAAATGAGCATAAGCACAATGAAATTAATGCTGGAATCATCTTCAGGATGCTAAAATACACTAAATACAGCAAACATTTTGAGTCTACAACGTTTAGTTTAGGTGTGAGAGCCAAAATGAACTTTTTATTGCTTTAAATGCGTTTTCAGCCTGATTGTGCACTTTAGGTGAAAATGTCAAAATCTTAAAAATGAGCATAAGCACAATGAAATTAATGCTGGAATCATCTTCAGGATGCTAGAATACACTAAATACAGCAAAAATTTTGAGTCTACAACGTTTAGTTTAGGTGTGAGAGCCAAAATGAACTTTTTATTGCTTTAAACGCGTTTTCAGCCTGATTGTACACTTAAGGTGAAAATGTCAAAATCTTACAAATGAGCATAAGCACAATGAAATTAATGCTGGAATCATCTTCAGGATGCTAGAATACACTAAATACAGTAAAAATTTTGAGTCTACAACGTATAGTTTAGGTGTGAGAGCCAAAATGAACTTTTTATTGCTTTAAATGCGTTTTCAGCCTGATTGTGCACTTTAGGTGAAAATGTCAAAATCTTACAAATGAGCATAAGCACAATGAAATTAATGCTGGAATCATCTTCAGGATGCTAGAATACACTAAATACAGAAAAAATTTTGAGTCTACAACGTTTAGTTTAGGTGTGAGAGCCAAAATGAACTTTTTATTGCTTTAAACGCGTTTTCAGCCCCTGATTGTACACTTAAGGTGAAAATGTCAAAATCTTCAAAATGAGCATTAGCACAATGAAATTAATGCTGGAATCATCTTCAGGATGCTAGAATACACTGAATACAGCAAAAATTTTGAGTCTACAACGTTTATTTTAGGTGTGTGAGCCAAAATGAACTTTTTATTGCTTTAAATGCGTTTTCAGCCTGATTGTGCACTTTAGGTTAAAATGTCAAAATCTTCAAAATGAGCATAAGCACGATGAAATTAATGCTGGAATCATCTTCAGGATGCTAGAATACACTAAATACAGCAAAAAATTTGAGTCTACAACGTTTAGTTTAGGTGTGAGAGCCAAAATGAACTTTTTATTGCTTTAAACGCGTTTTCAGCCCCTGATTGTACACTTAAGGTGAAAATGTCAAAATCTTAAAAATGAGCATAAGCACAATGAAATTAATGCTGGAATCATCTTCAGGATGCTAAAATACACTAAATACAGCAAACATTTTGAGTCTACAACGTTTAGTTTAGGTGTGAGAGCCAAAATGAACTTTTTATTGCTTTAAATGCGTTTTCAGCCTGATTGTGCACTTTAGGTGAAAATGTCAAAATCTTAAAAATGAGCATAAGCACAATGAAATTAATGCTGGAATCATCTTCAGGATGCTAGAATACACTAAATACAGCAAAAATTTTGAGTCTACAACGTTTAGTTTAGGTGTGAGAGCCAAAATGAACTTTTTATTGCTTTAAACGCGTTTTCAGCCCCTGATTGTACACTTAAGGTGAAAATGTCAAAATCTTCAAAATGAGCATAAGCACAATGAAATTAATGCTGGAATCATCTTCAGGATGCTAGAATACACTAAATACAGCAAAAATTTTGAGTCTACAACGTTTAGTTTAGGTGTGAGAGCCAAAATGAACTTTTTATTGCTTTAAACGCGTTTTCAGCCCCTGATTGTACAATTAAGGTGAAAATGTCAAAATCTTAAAAATGAGCATAAGCACAATGAAATTAATGCTGGAATCATCTTCAGGATGCTAGAATACACTGAATACAGCAAAAATTTTGAGTCTACAACGTTTAGTTTAGGTGTGATAGCCAAAATGAACTTTTTATTGCTTTAAACGCGTTTTCAGCCCCTGATTGTACACTTAAGGTGAAAATGTCAAAATCTTAAAAATGAGCATAAGCACAATGAAATTAATGCTGGAATCATCTTTAGGATGCTAAAATACACTAAATAGAGCAAAAATTTTGAGTCTACAACGTTTAGTTTAGGTGTGAGAGCCAAAATGAACTTTTTATTGCTTTAAACGCGTTTTCAGCCCCTGATTGTACACTTAAGGTGAAAATGTCAAAATCTTAAAAATGAGCATAAGCACAATGAAATTAATGCTGGAATCATCTTCAGGATGCTAAAATACACTAAATACAGCAAAAATTTTGAGTCTACAACGTTTAGTTTAGGTGTGAGAGCCAAAATGAACTTTTTATTGCTTTAAATGCGTTTTCAGCCTGATTGTGCACTTTAGGTGAAAATGTCAAAATCTTAAAAATGAGCATAAGCACAATGAAATTAATGCTGGAATCATCTTCAGGATGCTAGAATACACTAAATACAGCAAAGATTTTGAGTCTACAACGTTTAGTTTAGGTGTGAGAGACAAAATGAACTTTTTATTGCTTTAAACGCGTTTTCAGCCCCTGATTGTACACTTAAGGTGAAAATGTCAAAATCTTCAAAATGAGCATAAGCACGATGAAATTAATGCTGGAATCATCTTCAGGATGCTAGAATACACCAAATACAGCAAAAATTTTGAGTCTACAACGTTTAGTTTAGGTGTGAGAGCCAAAATGAACTTTTTATTGCTTTAAATGCGTTTTCAGCCTGATTGTGCACTTTAGGTGAAAATGTCAAAATCTTAAAAATGAGCATAAGCACAATGAAATTAATGCTGGAATCATCTTCAGGATGCTAGAATACACTAAATACAGCAAAAATTTTGAGTCTACAACGTTTAGTTTAGGTGTGAGAGCCAAAATGAACTTTTTATTGCTTTAAACGCGTTTTCAGCCCCTGATTGTACACTTAAGGTGAAAATGTCAAAATCTTAAAAATGAGCATAAGCACAATGAAATTAATGCTGGAATCATCTTCAGGATGCTAGAATACACTGAATACAGCAAAAATTTTGAGTCTACAACGTTTAGTTTAGGTGTGAGAGCCAAAATGAACTTTTTATTGCTTTAAACGCGTTTTCAGCCCCTGATTGTACACTTAAGGTGAAAATGTCAAAATCTTAAAAATGAGCATAAGCACAATGAAATTAATGCTGGAATCATCTTCAGGATGCTAAAATACACTAAATACAGCAAAAATTTTGAGTCTACAACGTTTAGTTTAGGTGTGAGAGCCAAAATGAACTTTTTATTGCTTTAAATGCGTTTTCAGCCTGATTGTGCACTTTAGGTGAAAATATCAAAATCTTAAAAATGAGCATAAGCACAATGAAATTAATGCTGGAATCATCTTCAGGATGCTAGAATACACTAAATACAGCCAAAATTTTGAGTCTACAACGTTTAGTTTAGGTGTGAGAGCCAAAATGAACTTTTTATTGCTTTAAACGCGTTTTCAGCCCCTGATTGTACACTTAAGGTGAAAATGTCAAAATCTTCAAAATGAGCATAAGCACAATGAAATTAATGCTGGAATCATCTTCAGGATGCTAGAATACACTGAATACAGCAAAAATTTTGAGTCTACAACGTTTATTTTAGGTGTGTGAGCCAAAATGAACTTTTTATTGCTTTAAACGCGTTTTCAGCCCCTGATTGTACACTTAAGGTGAAAATGTCAAAATCTTCAAAATGAGCATAAGCACAATGAAATTAATGCTGGAATCATCTTCAGGATGCTAGAATACACTAAATACAGCAAAAATTTTGAGTCTACAACGTTTATTTTAGGTGTGAGAGCCAAAATGAACCTTTTATTGCTTTAAATGCGTTTTCAGCCTGATTGTGCACTTTAGGTGAAAATGTCAAAATCTTAAAAATGAGCATAAGCACAATGAAATTAATGCTGGAATCATCTTCAGGATGCTAGAATACACTAAATACAGCAAAAATTTTGAGTCTACAACGTTTAGTTTAGGTGTGAGAGCCAAAATGAACTTTTTATTGCTTTAAACGCGTTTTCAGCCCCTGATTGTACACTTAAGGTGAAAATGTCAAAATCTTCAAAATGAGCATAAGCACAATGAAATTAATGCTGGAATCATCTTCAGGATGCTAGAATACACTAAATACAGCAAAAATGTTGAGTCTACAACGTATAGTTTAGGTGTGAGAGCCAAAATGAACTTTTTATTGCTTTAAATGCGTTTTCAGCCTGATTGTGCACTTTAGGTGAAAATGTCAAAATCTTAAAAATGAGCATAAGCACAATGAAATTAATGCTGGAATCATCTTCAGGATGCTAGAATACACTAAATACAGCAAAAATTTTGAGTCTACAACGTTTAGTTTAGGTGTGAGAGCCAAAATGAACTTTTTATTGCTTTAAACGCGTTTTCAGCCCCTGATTGTACACTTAAGGTGAAAATGTCAAAATCTTAAAAATGAGCATAAGCACGATGAAATTAATGCTGGAATCATCTTCAGGATGCTAGAATACACTAAATAAAGCAAAAATTTTGAGTCTACAACGTTTAGTTTAGGTGTGAGAGCCAAAATGAACTTTTTATTGCTTTAAATGCGTTTTCAGCCTGATTGTGCACTTTAGGTGAAAATGTCAAAATCTTAAAAATAAGCATAAGCACAATGAAATTAATGCTGGAATCATCTTCAGGATGCTAGAATACACTAAATACAGCAAAATTTTTGAGTCTACAACGTTTAGTTTAGGTGTGAGAGCCAAAATGAACTTTTTATTGCTTTAAACGCGTTTTCAGCCCCTGATTGTACACTTAAGGTGAAAATGTCAAAATCTTAAAAATGAGCAAAAGCACAATGAAATTAATGCTGGAATCATCTTCAGGATGCTAGAATACACTGAATACAGCAAAAATTTTGAGTCTACAACGTTTAGTTTAGGTGTGAGAGCCAAAATGAACTTTTTATTGCTTTAAACGCGTTTTCAGCCCCTGATTGTACACTTAAGGTGAAAATGTCAAAATCTTAAAAATGAGCATAAGCACAATGAAATTAATGCTGGAATCATCTTCAGGATGCTAGAATACACTGAATACAGCAAAAATTTTGAGTCTACAACGTTTAGTTTAGGTGTGAGAGCCAAAATGAACTTTTTATTGCTTTAAACGCGTTTTCAGCCCCTGATTGTACACTTAAGGTGAAAATGTCAAAATCTTAAAAATGAGCATAAGCACAATGAAATTAATGCTGGAATCATCTTCAGGATGCTAAAATACACTAAATACAGCAAAAATTTTGAGTCTACAACGTTTAGTTTAGGTGTGAGAGCCAAAATGAACTTTTTATTGCTTTAAACGCGTTTTCAGCCTGATTGTACACTTAAGGTGAAAATGTCAAAATCTTCAAAATGAGCATAAGCACAATGAAATTAATGCTTGAATCATCTTCAGGATGCTAGAATACACTAAATACAGCAAAAATTTTGAGTCTACAACGTATAGTTTAGGTGTGAGAGCCAAAATGAACTTTTTATTGCTTTAAATGCGTTTTCAGCCTGATTGTGCACTTTAGGTTAAAATGTCAAAATCTTCAAAATGAGCATAAGCACGATGAAATTAATGCTGGAATCATCTTCAGGATGCTAGAATACACTAAATACAGCAAAAAATTTGAGTCTACAACGTTTAGTTTAGGTGTGAGAGCCAAAATGAACTTTTTATTGCTTTAAACGCGTTTTCAGCCCCTGATTGTACACTTAAGGTGAAAATGTCAAAATCTTAAAAATGAGCATAAGCACAATGAAATTAATGCTGGAATCATCTTCAGGATGCTAAAATACACTAAATACAGCAAACATTTTGAGTCTACAACGTTTAGTTTAGGTGTGAGAGCCAAAATGAACTTTTTATTGCTTTAAATGCGTTTTCAGCCTGATTGTGCACTTTAGGTGAAAATGTCAAAATCTTAAAAATGAGCATAAGCACAATGAAATTAATGCTGGAATCATCTTCAGGATGCTAGAATACACTAAATACAGCAAAAATTTTGAGTCTACAACGTTTAGTTTAGGTGTGAGAGCCAAAATGAACTTTTTATTGCTTTAAACGCGTTTTCAGCCCCTGATTGTACACTTAAGGTGAAAATGTCAAAATCTTCAAAATGAGCATAAGCACAATGAAATTAATGCTGGAATCATCTTCAGGATGCTAGAATACACTAAATACAGCAAAAATTTTGAGTCTACAACGTTTAGTTTAGGTGTGAGAGCCAAAATGAACTTTTTATTGCTTTAAACGCGTTTTCAGCCCCTGATTGTACACTTAAGGTGAAAATGTCAAAATCTTAAAAATGAGCATAAGCACAATGAAATTAATGCTGGAATCATCTTCAGGATGCTAGAATACACTGAATACAGCAAAAATTTTGAGTCTACAACGTTTAGTTTAGGTGTGATAGCCAAAATGAACTTTTTATTGCTTTAAACGCGTTTTCAGCCCCTGATTGTACACTTAAGGTGAAAATGTCAAAATCTTAAAAATGAGCATAAGCACAATGAAATTAATGCTGGAATCATCTTTAGGATGCTAAAATACACTAAATAGAGCAAAAATTTTGAGTCTACAACGTTTAGTTTAGGTGTGAGAGCCAAAATGAACTTTTTATTGCTTTAAACGCGTTTTCAGCCCCTGATTGTACACTTAAGGTGAAAATGTCAAAATCTTAAAAATGAGCATAAGCACAATGAAATTAATGCTGGAATCATCTTCAGGATGCTAAAATACACTAAATACAGCAAAAATTTTGAGTCTACAACGTTTAGTTTAGGTGTGAGAGCCAAAATGAACTTTTTATTGCTTTAAATGCGTTTTCAGCCTGATTGTGCACTTTAGGTGAAAATGTCAAAATCTTAAAAATGAGCATAAGCACAATGAAATTAATGCTGGAATCATCTTCAGGATGCTAGAATACACTAAATACAGCAAAGATTTTGAGTCTACAACGTTTAGTTTAGGTGTGAGAGACAAAATGAACTTTTTATTGCTTTAAACGCGTTTTCAGCCCCTGATTGTACACTTAAGGTGAAAATGTCAAAATCTTCAAAATGAGCATAAGCACGATGAAATTAATGCTGGAATCATCTTCAGGATGCTAGAATACACCAAATACAGCAAAAATTTTGAGTCTACAACGTTTAGTTTAGGTGTGAGAGCCAAAATGAACTTTTTATTGCTTTAAATGCGTTTTCAGCCTGATTGTGCACTTTAGGTGAAAATGTCAAAATCTTAAAAATGAGCATAAGCACAATGAAATTAATGCTGGAATCATCTTCAGGATGCTAGAATACACTAAATACAGCAAAATTTTTGAGTCTACAACGTTTAGTTTAGGTGTGAGAGCCAAAATGAACTTTTTATTGCTTTAAACGCGTTTTCAGCCCCTGATTGTACACTTAAGGTGAAAATGTCAAAATCTTAAAAATGAGCAAAAGCACAATGAAATTAATGCTGGAATCATCTTCAGGATGCTAGAATACACTGAATACAGCAAAAATTTTGAGTCTACAACGTTTAGTTTAGGTGTGAGAGCCAAAATGAACTTTTTATTGCTTTAAACGCGTTTTCAGCCCCTGATTGTACACTTAAGGTGAAAATGTCAAATTCTTCAAACTGAGCATAAGCACAATGAAATTAATGCTGGAATCATCTTCAGGATGCTAGAATACACTAAATACAGCAAAAAAATTGAGTCTACAACGTTTAGTTTAGGTGTGAGAGCCAAAATGAACTTTTTATTGCTTTAAACGCGTTTTCAGCCCCTGATTGTACACTTAAGGTGAAAATGTCAAAATCTTCAAAATGAGCATAAGCACAATGAAATTAATGCTGGAATCATCTTCAAGGATGCTAGAATACACTAAATACAGGAAAAATTTTGAGTCTACAACGTTTAGTTTAGGTGTGAGAGCCAAAATGAACTTTTTATTGCTTTAAATGCGTTTTCAGCCTGATTGTGCACTTTAGGTGAAAATGTCAAAATCTTAAAAATGAGCATAAGCACAATGAAATTAATGCTGGAATCATCTTCAGGATGCTAGAATACACTAAATACAGCAAAAATTTTGAGTCTACAACGTTTAGTTTAGGTGTGAGAGCCAAAATGAACTTTTTATTGCTTTAAACGCGTTTTCAGCCCCTGATTGTACACTTAAGGTGAAAATGTCAAAATCTTCAAAATGAGCATAAGCACAATGAAATTAATGCTGGAATCATCTTCAGGATGCTAGAATACACTGAATACAGCAAAAATTTTGAGTCTACAACGTTTATTTTAGGTGTGTGAGCCAAAATGAACTTTTTATTGCTTTAAACGCGTTTTCAGCCCCTGATTGTACACTTAAGGTGAAAATGTCAAAATCTTCAAAATGAGCATAAGCACAATGAAATTAATGCTGGAATCATCTTCAGGATGCTAGAATACACTAAATACAGCAAAAATTTTGAGTCTACAACGTTTATTTTAGGTGTGAGAGCCAAAATGAACTTTTTATTGCTTTAAATGCGTTTTCAGCCTGATTGTGCACTTTAGGTGAAAATGTCAAAATCTTAAAAATGAGCATAAGCACAATGAAATTAATGCTGGAATCATCTTCAGGATGCTAGAATACACTAAATACAGCAAAAATTTTGAGTCTACAACGTTTAGTTTAGGTGTGAGAGCCAAAATGAACTTTTTATTGCTTTAAACGCGTTTTCAGCCCCTGATTGTACACTTAAGGTGAAAATGTCAAAATCTTCAAAATGAGCATAAGCACAATGAAATTAATGCTGGAATCATCTTCAGGATGCTAGAATACACTAAATACAGCAAAAATGTTGAGTCTACAACGTATAGTTTAGGTGTGAGAGCCAAAATGAACTTTTTATTGCTTTAAACGCGTTTTCAGCCCCTGATTGTACACTTAAGGTGAAAATGTCAAAATCTTCAAAATGAGCATAAGCACGATGAAATTAATGCTGGAATCATCTTCAGGATGCTAGAATACACTAAATACAGCAAAAATTTTGAGTCTACAACGTTTAGTTTAGGTGTGAGAGCCAAAATGAACTTTTTATTGCTTTAAATGCGTTTTCAGCCTGATTGTGCACTTTAGGTGAAAATGTCAAAATCTTAAAAATAAGCATAAGCACAATGAAATTAATGCTGGAATCATCTTCAGGATGCTAGAATACACTAAATACAGCAAAATTTTTGAGTCTACAACGTTTAGTTTAGGTGTGAGAGCCAAAATGAACTTTTTATTGCTTTAAACGCGTTTTCAGCCCCTGATTGTACACTTAAGGTGAAAATGTCAAAATCTTAAAAATGAGCAAAAGCACAATGAAATTAATGCTGGAATCATCTTCAGGATGCTAGAATACACTGAATACAGCAAAAATTTTGAGTCTACAACGTTTAGTTTAGGTGTGAGAGCCAAAATGAACTTTTTATTGCTTTAAACGCGTTTTCAGCCCCTGATTGTACACTTAAGGTGAAAATGTCAAATTCTTCAAACTGAGCATAAGCACAATGAAATTAATGCTGGAATCATCTTCAGGATGCTAGAATACACTGAATACAGCAAAAATTTTGAGTCTACAACGTTTATTTTAGGTGTGTGAGCCAAAATGAACTTTTTATTGCTTTAAATGCGTTTTCAGCCTGATTGTGCACTTTAGGTGAAAATGTCAAAATCTTCAAAATGAGCATAAGCACGATGAAATTAATGCTGGAATCATCTTCAGGATGCTAGAATACACTAAATACAGCAAAAAAATTGAGTCTACAACGTTTAGTTTAGGTGTGAGAGCCAAAATGAACTTTTTATTGCTTTAAACGCGTTTTCAGCCCCTGATTGTACACTTAAGGTGAAAATGTCAAAATCTTCAAAATGAGCATAAGCACAATGAAATTAATGCTGGAATCATCTTCAGGATGCTAGAATACACTAAATACAGGAAAAATTTTGAGTCTACAACGTTTAGTTTAGGTGTGAGAGCCAAAATGAACTTTTTATTGCTTTAAATGCGTTTTCAGCCTGATTGTGCACTTTAGGTGAAAATGTCAAAATCTTAAAAATGAGCATAAGCACAATGAAATTAATGCTGAAATCAACTTCAGGATGCTAGAATACACTAAATACAGCAAAAATTTTGAGTCTACAACGTTTAGTTTAGGTGTGAGAGCCAAAATGAACTTTTTATTGCTTTAAACGCGTTTTCAGCCCCTGATTGTACACTTAAGGTGAAAATGTCAAAATCTTAAAAATGAGCATAAGCACAATGAAATTAATGCTGGAATCATCTTCAGGATGCTAGAATACACTGAATACAGCAAAAATTTTGAGTCTACAACGTTTAGTTTAGGTGTGAGAGCCAAAATGAACTTTTTATTTCTTTAAACGCGTTTTCAGCCCCTGATTGTACACTTAAGGTGAAAATGTCAAAATCTTCAACATGAGCATATACACGATGAAATTAATGCTGGAATCATCTTCAGGATGTAAGAATACACTGAATACAGCAAAAAGTTTGAGTCTACAACGTTTAGTTTAGGTGTGAGAGCCAAAATGAACTTTTTATTGCTTTAAATGCGTTTTCAGCCTGATTGTGCACTTTAGGTGAAAATGTCAAAATCTTAAAAATGAGCATAAGCACGATGAAATTAATGCTGGAATCATCTTCAGGATGCTAGAATACACTGAATACAGCAAAAATTTTGAGTCTACAACGTTTAGTTTAGGTGTGAGAGCCAAAATGAACTTTTTATTGCTTTAAATGCGTTTTCAGCCCCTGATTGTACACTTAAGGTGAAAATGTCAAAATCTTAAAAATGAGCATAAGCACAATGAAATTAATGCTGGAATCATTTTCAGGATGCTAGAATACACTAAATACAGCAAAAATTTTGAGTCTACAACGTTTAGTTTAGGTGTGAGAGCCAAAATGAACTTTTTATTGCTTTAAATGCGTTTTCAGCCTGATTGTGCACTTTAGGTGAAAATGTCAAAATCTTAAAAATGAGCATAAGCACGATGAAATTAATGCTGGAATCATCTTCAGGATGCTAGAATACACTGAATACAGCAAAAATTTTGAGTCTACAACGTTTAGTTTAGGTGTGAGAGCCAAAATGAACTTTTTATTGCTTTAAACGCGTTTTCAGCCCGTGTTTGTACACTTAAGGTGAAAATGTCAAAATCTTAAAAATGAGCATAAGCACAATGAAATTAATGCTGGAATCTTCTTCAGGATGCTAAAATACACTAAATACATCAAAAATTTTGAGTCTACAACGTTTAGTTTAGGTGTGAGAGCCAAAATGAACTTTTTATTGCTTTAAACGCGTTTTCAGCCCCTGATTGTACACTTAAGGTGAAAATGTCAAAATCTTCAAAATGAGCATAAGCACAATGAAATTAATGCTGGAATCATCTTCAGGATGCTAGAATACACTAAATACATCAAAAATTTTGAGTCTACATCGTTTAGTTTAGGTGTGAGAGCCAAAATGAACTTTTTATTGCTTTAAATGCGTTTTCAGCCTGATTGTGCACTTAAGGTGAAAATGTCAAAATCTTAAAAATGAGCATAAGCACAATGAAATTAATGCTGGAATCATCTTCAGGATGCTAGAATACACTAAATACAGCAAAAATTTTGAATGTACAACGTTTAGTTTAGGTGTGAGAGCCAAAATGAACTTTTTATTGCTTTAAACGCGTTTTCAGCCCCTGATTGTACACTTAAGGTGAAAATGTCAAAATCTTCAAAATGAGCATAAGCACAATGAAATTAATGCTGGAATCATCTTCAGGATGCTAGAATACACTAAATACAGCAAAAAATTTGAGTCTACAACGTTTAGTTTAGGTGTGGGAGCCAAAATGAACTTTTTATTGCTTTAAATGCGTTTTCAGCCTGATTGTGCACTTTAGGTGAAAATGTCAAAATCTTCAAAATGAGCATAAGCACAATGAAATTAATGCTGGAATCATCTTCAGGATGCTAGAATACACTAAATACAGCAAAAATTTTGAGTCTACAACGTTTAGTTTAGGTGTGAGAGCCAAAATGAACTTTTTATTGCTTTAAATGCGTTTTCAGCCTGATTGTGCACTTTAGGTGAAAATGTCAAAATCTTAAAAATGAGCATAAGCACGATGAAATTAATGCTGGAATCATCTTCAGGATGCTAGAATACACTGAATACAGCAAAAATTTTGAGTCTACAACGTTTAGTTTAGGTGTGAGAGCCAAAATGAACTTTTTATTGCTTTAAATGCTTTTTCAGCCCCTGATTGTACACTTAAGGTGAAAATGTCAAAATCTTAAAAATGAGCATAAGCACAATGAAATTAATGCTGGAATCATCTTCAGGATGCTAGAATACACTGAATACAGCAAAAATTTTGAGTCTACAACGTTTAGTTTAGGTGTGATAGCCAAAATGAACTTTTTATTGCTTTAAACGCGTTTTCAGCCCCTGATTGTACACTTAAGGTGAAAATGTCAAAATCTTAAAAATGAGCATAAGCACAATGAAATTAATGCTGGAATCATCTTTAGGATGCTAAAATACACTAAATAGAGCAAAAATTTTGAGTCTACAACGTTTAGTTTAGGTGTGAGAGCCAAAATGAACTTTTTATTGCTTTAAACGCGTTTTCAGCCCCTGATTGTACACTTAAGGTGAAAATGTCAAAATCTTAAAAATGAGCATAAGCACAATGAAATTAATGCTGGAATCATCTTCAGGATGCTAAAATACACTAAATACAGCAAAAATTTTGAGTCTACAACGTTTAGTTTAGGTGTGAGAGCCAAAATGAACTTTTTATTGCTTTAAATGCGTTTTCAGCCTGATTGTGCACTTTAGGTGAAAATGTCAAAATCTTAAAAATGAGCATAAGCACAATGAAATTAATGCTGGAATCATCTTCAGGATGCTAGAATACACTAAATACAGCAAAGATTTTGAGTCTACAACGTTTAGTTTAGGTGTGAGAGACAAAATGAACTTTTTATTGCTTTAAACGCGTTTTCAGCCCCTGATTGTACACTTAAGGTGAAAATGTCAAAATCTTCAAAATGAGCATAAGCACGATGAAATTAATGCTGGAATCATCTTCAGGATGCTAGAATACACCAAATACAGCAAAAATTTTGAGTCTACAACGTTTAGTTTAGGTGTGAGAGCCAAAATGAACTTTTTATTGCTTTAAATGCGTTTTCAGCCTGATTGTGCACTTTAGGTGAAAATGTCAAAATCTTAAAAATGAGCATAAGCACAATGAAATTAATGCTGGAATCATCTTCAGGATGCTAGAATACACTAAATACAGCAAAATTTTTGAGTCTACAACGTTTAGTTTAGGTGTGAGAGCCAAAATGAACTTTTTATTGCTTTAAACGCGTTTTCAGCCCCTGATTGTACACTTAAGGTGAAAATGTCAAAATCTTAAAAATGAGCAAAAGCACAATGAAATTAATGCTGGAATCATCTTCAGGATGCTAGAATACACTGAATACAGCAAAAATTTTGAGTCTACAACGTTTAGTTTAGGTGTGAGAGCCAAAATGAACTTTTTATTGCTTTAAACGCGTTTTCAGCCCCTGATTGTACACTTAAGGTGAAAATGTCAAATTCTTCAAACTGAGCATAAGCACAATGAAATTAATGCTGGAATCATCTTCAGGATGCTAGAATACACTAAATACAGCAAAAAAATTGAGTCTACAACGTTTAGTTTAGGTGTGAGAGCCAAAATGAACTTTTTATTGCTTTAAACGCGTTTTCAGCCCCTGATTGTACACTTAAGGTGAAAATGTCAAAATCTTCAAAATGAGCATAAGCACAATGAAATTAATGCTGGAATCATCTTCAAGGATGCTAGAATACACTAAATACAGGAAAAATTTTGAGTCTACAACGTTTAGTTTAGGTGTGAGAGCCAAAATGAACTTTTTATTGCTTTAAATGCGTTTTCAGCCTGATTGTGCACTTTAGGTGAAAATGTCAAAATCTTAAAAATGAGCATAAGCACAATGAAATTAATGCTGGAATCATCTTCAGGATGCTAGAATACACTAAATACAGCAAAAATTTTGAGTCTACAACGTTTAGTTTAGGTGTGAGAGCCAAAATGAACTTTTTATTGCTTTAAACGCGTTTTCAGCCCCTGATTGTACACTTAAGGTGAAAATGTCAAAATCTTCAAAATGAGCATAAGCACAATGAAATTAATGCTGGAATCATCTTCAGGATGCTAGAATACACTGAATACAGCAAAAATTTTGAGTCTACAACGTTTATTTTAGGTGTGTGAGCCAAAATGAACTTTTTATTGCTTTAAACGCGTTTTCAGCCCCTGATTGTACACTTAAGGTGAAAATGTCAAAATCTTCAAAATGAGCATAAGCACAATGAAATTAATGCTGGAATCATCTTCAGGATGCTAGAATACACTAAATACAGCAAAAATTTTGAGTCTACAACGTTTATTTTAGGTGTGAGAGCCAAAATGAACTTTTTATTGCTTTAAATGCGTTTTCAGCCTGATTGTGCACTTTAGGTGAAAATGTCAAAATCTTAAAAATGAGCATAAGCACAATGAAATTAATGCTGGAATCATCTTCAGGATGCTAGAATACACTAAATACAGCAAAAATTTTGAGTCTACAACGTTTAGTTTAGGTGTGAGAGCCAAAATGAACTTTTTATTGCTTTAAACGCGTTTTCAGCCCCTGATTGTACACTTAAGGTGAAAATGTCAAAATCTTCAAAATGAGCATAAGCACAATGAAATTAATGCTGGAATCATCTTCAGGATGCTAGAATACACTAAATACAGCAAAAATGTTGAGTCTACAACGTATAGTTTAGGTGTGAGAGCCAAAATGAACTTTTTATTGCTTTAAACGCGTTTTCAGCCCCTGATTGTACACTTAAGGTGAAAATGTCAAAATCTTCAAAATGAGCATAAGCACGATGAAATTAATGCTGGAATCATCTTCAGGATGCTAGAATACACTAAATACAGCAAAAATTTTGAGTCTACAACGTTTAGTTTAGGTGTGAGAGCCAAAATGAACTTTTTATTGCTTTAAATGCGTTTTCAGCCTGATTGTGCACTTTAGGTGAAAATGTCAAAATCTTAAAAATAAGCATAAGCACAATGAAATTAATGCTGGAATCATCTTCAGGATGCTAGAATACACTAAATACAGCAAAATTTTTGAGTCTACAACGTTTAGTTTAGGTGTGAGAGCCAAAATGAACTTTTTATTGCTTTAAACGCGTTTTCAGCCCCTGATTGTACACTTAAGGTGAAAATGTCAAAATCTTAAAAATGAGCAAAAGCACAATGAAATTAATGCTGGAATCATCTTCAGGATGCTAGAATACACTGAATACAGCAAAAATTTTGAGTCTACAACGTTTAGTTTAGGTGTGAGAGCCAAAATGAACTTTTTATTGCTTTAAACGCGTTTTCAGCCCCTGATTGTACACTTAAGGTGAAAATGTCAAATTCTTCAAACTGAGCATAAGCACAATGAAATTAATGCTGGAATCATCTTCAGGATGCTAGAATACACTGAATACAGCAAAAATTTTGAGTCTACAACGTTTATTTTAGGTGTGTGAGCCAAAATGAACTTTTTATTGCTTTAAATGCGTTTTCAGCCTGATTGTGCACTTTAGGTGAAAATGTCAAAATCTTCAAAATGAGCATAAGCACGATGAAATTAATGCTGGAATCATCTTCAGGATGCTAGAATACACTAAATACAGCAAAAAAATTGAGTCTACAACGTTTAGTTTAGGTGTGAGAGCCAAAATGAACTTTTTATTGCTTTAAACGCGTTTTCAGCCCCTGATTGTACACTTAAGGTGAAAATGTCAAAATCTTCAAAATGAGCATAAGCACAATGAAATTAATGCTGGAATCATCTTCAGGATGCTAGAATACACTAAATACAGGAAAAATTTTGAGTCTACAACGTTTAGTTTAGGTGTGAGAGCCAAAATGAACTTTTTATTGCTTTAAATGCGTTTTCAGCCTGATTGTGCACTTTAGGTGAAAATGTCAAAATCTTAAAAATGAGCATAAGCACAATGAAATTAATGCTGAAATCAACTTCAGGATGCTAGAATACACTAAATACAGCAAAAATTTTGAGTCTACAACGTTTAGTTTAGGTGTGAGAGCCAAAATGAACTTTTTATTGCTTTAAACGCGTTTTCAGCCCCTGATTGTACACTTAAGGTGAAAATGTCAAAATCTTAAAAATGAGCATAAGCACAATGAAATTAATGCTGGAATCATCTTCAGGATGCTAGAATACACTGAATACAGCAAAAATTTTGAGTCTACAACGTTTAGTTTAGGTGTGAGAGCCAAAATGAACTTTTTATTTCTTTAAACGCGTTTTCAGCCCCTGATTGTACACTTAAGGTGAAAATGTCAAAATCTTCAAAATGAGCATAAGCACGATGAAATTAATGCTGGAATCATCTTCAGGATGCTAGAATACACTGAATACAGCAAAAAGTTTGAGTCTACAACGTTTAGTTTAGGTGTGAGAGCCAAAATGAACTTTTTATTGCTTTAAATGCGTTTTCAGCCTGATTGTGCACTTTAGGTGAAAATGTCAAAATCTTAAAAATGAGCATAAGCACGATGAAATTAATGCTGGAATCATCTTCAGGATGCTAGAATACACTGAATACAGCAAAAATTTTGAGTCTACAACGTTTAGTTTAGGTGTGAGAGCCAAAATGAACTTTTTATTGCTTTAAATGCGTTTTCAGCCCCTGATTGTACACTTAAGGTGAAAATGTCAAAATCTTCAAAATGAGCATAAGCACAATGAAATTAATGCTGGAATCATCTTCAGGATGCTAGAATACACTAAATACAGCAAAAATGTTGAGTCTACAACGTATAGTTTAGGTGTGAGAGCCAAAATGAACTTTTTATTGCTTTAAATGCGTTTTCAGCCTGATTGTGCACTTTAGGTGAAAATGTCAAAATCTTAAAAATGAGCATAAGCACAATGAAATTAATGCTGGAATCATCTTCAGGATGCTAGAATACACTAAATACAGCAAAAATTTTGAGTCTACAACGTTTAGTTTAGGTGTGAGAGCCAAAATGAACTTTTTATTGCTTTAAACGCGTTTTCAGCCCCTGATTGTACACTTAAGGTGAAAATGTCAAAATCTTCAAAATGAGCATAAGCACGATGAAATTAATGCTGGAATCATCTTCAGGATGCTAGAATACACTGAATACAGCAAAAAGTTTGAGTCTACAACGTTTAGTTTAGGTGTGAGAGCCAAAATGAACTTTTTATTGCTTTAAATGCGTTTTCAGCCTGATTGTGCACTTTAGGTGAAAATGTCAAAATCTTAAAAATGAGCATAAGCACGATGAAATTAATGCTGGAATCATCTTCAGGATGCTAGAATACACTGGATACAGCAAAAATTTTGAGTCTACAACGTTTAGTTTAGGTGTGAGAGCCAAAATGAACTTTTTATTGCTTTAAATGCGTTTTCAGCCCCTGATTGTACACTTAAGGTGAAAATGTCAAAATCTTAAAAATGAGCATAAGCACAATGAAATTAATGCTGGAATCATCTTCAGGATGCTAGAATACACTAAATACAGCAAAAATTTTGAGTCTACAACGTTTAGTTTAGGTGTGAGAGCCAAAATGAACTTTTTATTGCTTTAAATGCGTTTTCAGCCTGATTGTGCACTTTAGGTGAAAATGTCAAAATCTTAAAAATGAGCATAAGCACGATGAAATTAATGCTGGAATCATCTTCAGGATGCTAGAATACACTGAATACAGCAAAAATTTTGAGTCTACAACGTTTATTTTAGGTGTGTGAGCCAAAATGAACTTTTTATTGCTTTAAACGCGTTTTCAGCCCCTGATTGTACACTTAAGGTGAAAATGTCAAAATCTTCAAAATGAGCATAAGCACAATGAAATTAATGCTGGAATCATCTTCAGGATGCTAGAATACACTAAATACAGCAAAAATTTTGAGTCTACAACGTTTATTTTAGGTGTGAGAGCCAAAATGAACTTTTTATTGCTTTAAATGCGTTTTCAGCCTGATTGTGCACTTTAGGTGAAAATGTCAAAATCTTAAAAATGAGCATAAGCACAATGAAATTAATGCTGGAATCATCTTCAGGATGCTAGAATACACTAAATACAGCAAAAATTTTGAGTCTACAACGTTTAGTTTAGGTGTGAGAGCCAAAATGAACTTTTTATTGCTTTAAACGCGTTTTCAGCCCCTGATTGTACACTTAAGGTGAAAATGTCAAAATCTTCAAAATGAGCATAAGCACAATGAAATTAATGCTGGAATCATCTTCAGGATGCTAGAATACACTAAATACAGCAAAAATGTTGAGTCTACAACGTATAGTTTAGGTGTGAGAGCCAAAATGAACTTTTTATTGCTTTAAATGCGTTTTCAGCCTGATTGTGCACTTTAGGTGAAAATGTCAAAATCTTAAAAATGAGCATAAGCACAATGAAATTAATGCTGGAATCATCTTCAGGATGCTAGAATACACTAAATACAGCAAAAATTTTGAGTCTACAACGTTTAGTTTAGGTGTGAGAGCCAAAATGAACTTTTTATTGCTTTAAACGCGTTTTCAGCCCCTGATTGTACACTTAAGGTGAAAATGTCAAAATCTTCAAAATGAGCATAAGCACGATGAAATTAATGCTGGAATCATCTTCAGGATGCTAGAATACACTAAATACAGCAAAAATTTTGAGTCTACAACGTTTAGTTTAGGTGTGAGAGCCAAAATGAACTTTTTATTGCTTTAAATGCGTTTTCAGCCTGATTGTGCACTTTAGGTGAAAATGTCAAAATCTTAAAAATAAGCATAAGCACAATGAAATTAATGCTGGAATCATCTTCAGGATGCTAGAATACACTAAATACAGCAAAATTTTTGAGTCTACAACGTTTAGTTTAGGTGTGAGAGCCAAAATGAACTTTTTATTGCTTTAAACGCGTTTTCAGCCCCTGATTGTACACTTAAGGTGAAAATGTCAAAATCTTAAAAATGAGCAAAAGCACAATGAAATTAATGCTGGAATCATCTTCAGGATGCTAGAATACACTGAATACAGCAAAAATTTTGAGTCTACAACGTTTAGTTTAGGTGTGAGAGCCAAAATGAACTTTTTATTGCTTTAAACGCGTTTTCAGCCCCTGATTGTACACTTAAGGTGAAAATGTCAAATTCTTCAAACTGAGCATAAGCACAATGAAATTAATGCTGGAATCATCTTCAGGATGCTAGAATACACTGAATACAGCAAAAATTTTGAGTCTACAACGTTTATTTTAGGTGTGTGAGCCAAAATGAACTTTTTATTGCTTTAAATGCGTTTTCAGCCTGATTGTGCACTTTAGGTGAAAATGTCAAAATCTTCAAAATGAGCATAAGCACGATGAAATTAATGCTGGAATCATCTTCAGGATGCTAGAATACACTAAATACAGCAAACAATTTGAGTCTACAACGTTTAGTTTAGGTGTGAGAGCCAAAATGAACTTTTTATTGCTTTAAACGCGTTTTCAGCCCCTGATTGTACACTTAAGGTGAAAATGTCAAAATCTTCAAAATGAGCATAAGCACAATGAAATTAATGCTGGAATCATCTTCAGGATGCTAGAATACACTAAATACAGGAAAAATTTTGAGTCTACAACGTTTAGTTTAGGTGTGAGAGCCAAAATGAACTTTTTATTGCTTTAAATGCGTTTTCAGCCTGATTGTGCACTTTAGGTGAAAATGTCAAAATCTTAAAAATGAGCATAAGCACAATGAAATTAATGCTGAAATCAACTTCAGGATGCTAGAATACACTAAATACAGCAAAAATTTTGAGTCTACAACGTTTAGTTTAGGTGTGAGAGCCAAAATGAACTTTTTATTGCTTTAAACGCGTTTTCAGCCCCTGATTGTACACTTAAGGTGAAAATGTCAAAATCTTAAAAATGAGCATAAGCACAATGAAATTAATGCTGGAATCATCTTCAGGATGCTAGAATACACTGAATACAGCAAAAATTTTGAGTCTACAACGTTTAGTTTAGGTGTGAGAGCCAAAATGAACTTTTTATTTCTTTAAACGCGTTTTCAGCCCCTGATTGTACACTTAAGGTGAAAATGTCAAAATCTTCAACATGAGCATATACACGATGAAATTAATGCTGGAATCATCTTCAGGATGTAAGAATACACTGAATACAGCAAAAAGTTTGAGTCTACAACGTTTAGTTTAGGTGTGAGAGCCAAAATGAACTTTTTATTGCTTTAAATGCGTTTTCAGCCTGATTGTGCACTTTAGGTGAAAATGTCAAAATCTTAAAAATGAGCATAAGCACGATGAAATTAATGCTGGAATCATCTTCAGGATGCTAGAATACACTGAATACAGCAAAAATTTTGAGTCTACAACGTTTAGTTTAGGTGTGAGAGCCAAAATGAACTTTTTATTGCTTTAAATGCGTTTTCAGCCCCTGATTGTACACTTAAGGTGAAAATGTCAAAATCTTAAAAATGAGCATAAGCACAATGAAATTAATGCTGGAATCATTTTCAGGATGCTAGAATACACTAAATACAGCAAAAATTTTGAGTCTACAACGTTTAGTTTAGGTGTGAGAGCCAAAATGAACTTTTTATTGCTTTAAATGCGTTTTCAGCCTGATTGTGCACTTTAGGTGAAAATGTCAAAATCTTAAAAATGAGCATAAGCACGATGAAATTAATGCTGGAATCATCTTCAGGATGCTAGAATACACTGAATACAGCAAAAATTTTGAGTCTACAACGTTTAGTTTAGGTGTGAGAGCCAAAATGAACTTTTTATTGCTTTAAACGCGTTTTCAGCCCGTGTTTGTACACTTAAGGTGAAAATGTCAAAATCTTAAAAATGAGCATAAGCACAATGAAATTAATGCTGGAATCTTCTTCAGGATGCTAAAATACACTAAATACATCAAAAATTTTGAGTCTACAACGTTTAGTTTAGGTGTGAGAGCCAAAATGAACTTTTTATTGCTTTAAACGCGTTTTCAGCCCCTGATTGTACACTTAAGGTGAAAATGTCAAAATCTTCAAAATGAGCATAAGCACAATGAAATTAATGCTGGAATCATCTTCAGGATGCTAGAATACACTAAATACATCAAAAATTTTGAGTCTACATCGTTTAGTTTAGGTGTGAGAGCCAAAATGAACTTTTTATTGCTTTAAATGCGTTTTCAGCCTGATTGTGCACTTAAGGTGAAAATGTCAAAATCTTAAAAATGAGCATAAGCACAATGAAATTAATGCTGGAATCATCTTCAGGATGCTAGAATACACTAAATACAGCAAAAATTTTGAATGTACAACGTTTAGTTTAGGTGTGAGAGCCAAAATGAACTTTTTATTGCTTTAAACGCGTTTTCAGCCCCTGATTGTACACTTAAGGTGAAAATGTCAAAATCTTCAAAATGAGCATAAGCACAATGAAATTAATGCTGGAATCATCTTCAGGATGCTAGAATACACTAAATACAGCAAAAAATTTGAGTCTACAACGTTTAGTTTAGGTGTGGGAGCCAAAATGAACTTTTTATTGCTTTAAATGCGTTTTCAGCCTGATTGTGCACTTTAGGTGAAAATGTCAAAATCTTCAAAATGAGCATAAGCACAATGAAATTAATGCTGGAATCATCTTCAGGATGCTAGAATACACTAAATACAGCAAAAATTTTGAGTCTACAACGTTTAGTTTAGGTGTGAGAGCCAAAATGAACTTTTTATTGCTTTAAATGCGTTTTCAGCCTGATTGTGCACTTTAGGTGAAAATGTCAAAATCTTAAAAATGAGCATAAGCACGATGAAATTAATGCTGGAATCATCTTCAGGATGCTAGAATACACTGAATACAGCAAAAATTTTGAGTCTACAACGTTTAGTTTAGGTGTGAGAGCCAAAATGAACTTTTTATTGCTTTAAATGCTTTTTCAGCCCCTGATTGTACACTTAAGGTGAAAATGTCAAAATCTTAAAAATGAGCATAAGCACAATGAAATTAATGCTGGAATCATCTTCAGGATGCTAGAATACACTGAATACAGCAAAAATTTTGAGTCTACAACGTTTAGTTTAGGTGTGAGAGCCAAAATGAACTTTTTATTTCTTTAAACGCGTTTTCAGCCCCTGATTGTACACTTAAGGTGAAAATGTCAAAATCTTCAACATGAGCATAAGCACGATGAAATTAATGCTGGAATCATCTTCAGGATGCTAGAATACACTGAATACAGCAAAAAGTTTGAGTCTACAACGTTTAGTTTAGGTGTGAGAGCCAAAATGAACTTTTTATTGCTTTAAATGCGTTTTCAGCCTGATTGTGCACTTTAGGTGAAAATGTCAAAATCTTAAAAATGAGCATAAGCACGATGAAATTAATGCTGGAATCATCTTCAGGATGCTAGAATACACTGAATACAGCAAAAATTTTGAGTCTACAACGTTTAGTTTAGGTGTGAGAGCCAAAATGAACTTTTTATTGCTTTAAATGCGTTTTCAGCCCCTGATTGTACACTTAAGGTGAAAATGTCAAAATCTTAAAAATGAGCATAAGCACAATGAAATTAATGCTGGAATCATCTTCAGGATGCTAGAATACACTAAATACAGCAAAAATTTTGAGTCTACAACGTTTAGTTTAGGTGTGAGAGCCAAAATGAACTTTTTATTGCTTTAAATGCGTTTTCAGCCTGATTGTGCACTTTAGGTGAAAATGTCAAAATCTTAAAAATGAGCATAAGCACGATGAAATTAATGCTGGAATCATCTTCAGGATGCTAGAATACACTGAATACAGCAAAAATTTTGAGTCTACAACGTTTAGTTTAGGTGTGAGAGCCAAAATGAACTTTTTATTGCTTTAAACGCGTTTTCAGCCCGTGTTTGTACACTTAAGGTGAAAATGTCAAAATCTTAAAAATGAGCATAAGCACAATGAAATTAATGCTGGAATCTTCTTCAGGATGCTAAAATACACTAAATACATCAAAAATTTTGAGTCTACAACGTTTAGTTTAGGTGTGAGAGCCAAAATGAACTTTTTATTGCTTTAAACGCGTTTTCAGCCCCTGATTGTACACTTAAGGTGAAAATGTCAAAATCTTCAAAATGAGCATAAGCACAATGAAATTAATGCTGGAATCATCTTCAGGATGCTAGAATACACTAAATACAGCAAAAATTTTGAGTGTACAACGTTTAGTTTAGGTGTGAGAGCCAAAATGAACTTTTTATTGCTTTAAACGCGTTTTCAGCCCCTGATTGTACACTTAAGGTGAAAATGTCAAAATCTTCAAAATGAGCATAAGCACAATGAAATTAATGCTGGAATCATCTTCAGGATGCTAGAATACACTAAATACAGCAAAAAATTTGAGTCTACAACGTTTAGTTTAGGTGTGGGAGCCAAAATGAACTTTTTATTGCTTTAAATGCGTTTTCAGCCTGATTGTGCACTTTAGGTGAAAATGTCAAAATCTTCAAAATGAGCATAAGCACAATGAAATTAATGCTGGAATCATCTTCAGGATGCTAGAATACACTAAATACAGCAAAAATTTTGAGTCTACAACGTTTAGTTTAGGTGTGAGAGCCAAAATGAACTTTTTATTGCTTTAAATGCTTTTTCAGCCCCTGATTGTACACTTAAGGTGAAAATGTCAAAATCTTAAAAATGAGCATAAGCACAATGAAATTAATGCTGGAATCATCTTCAGGATGCTAGAATACACTGAATACAGCAAAAATTTTGAGTCTACAACGTTTAGTTTAGGTGTGAGAGCCAAAATGAACTTTTTATTTCTTTAAACGCGTTTTCAGCCCCTGATTGTACACTTAAGGTGAAAATGTCAAAATCTTCAACATGAGCATAAGCACGATGAAATTAATGCTGGAATCATCTTCAGGATGCTAGAATACACTGAATACAGCAAAAAGTTTGAGTCTACAACGTTTAGTTTAGGTGTGAGAGCCAAAATGAACTTTTTATTGCTTTAAATGCGTTTTCAGCCTGATTGTGCACTTTAGGTGAAAATGTCAAAATCTTAAAAATGAGCATAAGCACGATGAAATTAATGCTGGAATCATCTTCAGGATGCTAGAATACACTGAATACAGCAAAAATTTTGAGTCTACAACGTTTAGTTTAGGTGTGAGAGCCAAAATGAACTTTTTATTGCTTTAAATGCGTTTTCAGCCCCTGATTGTACACTTAAGGTGAAAATGTCAAAATCTTAAAAATGAGCATAAGCACAATGAAATTAATGCTGGAATCATCTTCAGGATGCTAGAATACACTAAATACAGCAAAAATTTTGAGTCTACAACGTTTAGTTTAGGTGTGAGAGCCAAAATGAACTTTTTATTGCTTTAAATGCGTTTTCAGCCTGATTGTGCACTTTAGGTGAAAATGTCAAAATCTTAAAAATGAGCATAAGCACGATGAAATTAATGCTGGAATCATCTTCAGGATGCTAGAATACACTGAATACAGCAAAAATTTTGAGTCTACAACGTTTAGTTTAGGTGTGAGAGCCAAAATGAACTTTTTATTGCTTTAAACGCGTTTTCAGCCCGTGTTTGTACACTTAAGGTGAAAATGTCAAAATCTTAAAAATGAGCATAAGCACAATGAAATTAATGCTGGAATCTTCTTCAGGATGCTAAAATACACTAAATACATCAAAAATTTTGAGTCTACAACGTTTAGTTTAGGTGTGAGAGCCAAAATGAACTTTTTATTGCTTTAAACGCGTTTTCAGCCCCTGATTGTACACTTAAGGTGAAAATGTCAAAATCTTCAAAATGAGCATAAGCACAATGAAATTAATGCTGGAATCATCTTCAGGATGCTAGAATACACTAAATACAGCAAAAATTTTGAGTGTACAACGTTTAGTTTAGGTGTGAGAGCCAAAATGAACTTTTTATTGCTTTAAACGCGTTTTCAGCCCCTGATTGTACACTTAAGGTGAAAATGTCAAAATCTTCAAAATGAGCATAAGCACAATGAAATTAATGCTGGAATCATCTTCAGGATGCTAGAATACACTAAATACAGCAAAAAATTTGAGTCTACAACGTTTAGTTTAGGTGTGGGAGCCAAAATGAACTTTTTATTGCTTTAAATGCGTTTTCAGCCTGATTGTGCACTTTAGGTGAAAATGTCAAAATCTTCAAAATGAGCATAAGCACAATGAAATTAATGCTGGAATCATCTTCAGGATGCTAGAATACACTAAATACAGCAAAAATTTTGAGTCTACAACGTTTAGTTTAGGTGTGAGAGCCAAAATGAACTTTTTATTGCTTTAAATGCGTTTTCAGCCTGATTGTGCACTTTAGGTGAAAATGTCAAAATCTTAAAAATGAGCATAAGCACGATGAAATTAATGCTGGAATCATCTTCAGGATGCTAGAATACACTGAATACAGCAAAAATTTTGAGTCTACAACGTTTAGTTTAGGTGTGAGAGCCAAAATGAACTTTTTATTGCTTTAAATGCTTTTTCAGCCCCTGATTGTACACTTAAGGTGAAAATGTCAAAATCTTAAAAATGAGCATAAGCACAATGAAATTAATGCTGGAATCATCTTCAGGATGCTAGAATACACTAAATACAGCAAAAAATTTGAGTCTACAACGTTTAGTTTAGGTGTGAGAGCCAAAATGAACTTTTTATTGCTTTAAATGCGTTTTCAGCCTGATTGTGCACTTTAGGTTAAAATGTCAAAATCTTCAAAATGAGCATAAGCACGATGAAATTAATGCTGGAATCATCTTCAGGATGCTAGAATACACTAAATACAGCAAAAATTTTGAGTCTACAACGTTTAGTTTAGGTGTGAGAGCCAAAATGAACTTTTTATTGCTTTAAACGCGTTTTCAGCCCCTGATTGTACACTTAAGGTGAAAATGTCAAAATCTTCAAAATGAGCATAAGCACAATGAAAATAATGCTGGAATCATCTTCAGGATGCTAGAATACACTAAATACAGCAAAAATTTTGAGTCTACAACGTTTATTTTAGGTGTGAGAGCCAAAATGAACTTTTTACTGCTTTAAATGCGTTTTCAGCCTGATTGTGCACTTTAGGTGTAAATATCAAAATCTTAAAAATGAGCATAAGCACAATGAAATTAATGCTGGAATCATCTTCAGGATGCTAGAATACACTGAATACAGCAAAAAATTTTGAGTCTACAACGTTTAGTTTAGGTTTGAGAGCCAAAATGAACTTTTTATTGCTTTAAACGCGTTTTCAGCCCCTGATTGTACACTTAAGGTGAAAATGTCAAAATCTTAAAAATGAGCATAAGCACAATGAAATTAATGCTGGAATCATCTTCAGGATGCTAAAATACACTAAATACAGCAAAAATTTTGAGTCTACAACGTTTAGTTTAGGTGTGAGAGCCAAAATGAACTTTTTATTGCTTTAAATGTGTTTTCAGCCTGATTGTGCACTTTAGGTGAAAATGTCAAAATCTTAAAAATGAGCATAAGCACAATGAAATTAATGCTGGAATCATCTTCAGGATGCTAGAATACACTAAATACAGCAAAATTTTTGAGTCTACAACGTTTAGTTTAGGTGTGAGAGCCAAAATGAACTTTTTATTGCTTTAAATGCGTTTTCAGCCTGATTGTGCACTTTAGGTGAAAATGTCAAAATCTTAAAAATGAGCATAAGCACAATGAAATTAATGCTGGAATCATCTTCAGGATGCTAGAATACACTGAATACAGCAAAAATTTTGAGTCTACAACGTTTATTTTAGGTGTGTGAGCCAAAATGAACTTTTTATTGCTTTAAATGCGTTTTCAGCCTGATTGTGCACATTAGGTTAAAATGTCAAAATCTTCAAAATGAGCATAAGCACGATGAAATTAATGCTGGAATCATCTTCAGGATGCTAGAATACACTAAATACAGCAAAAATTTTGAGTCTACAACGTTTAGTTTAGGTGTGAGAGCCAAAATGAACTTTTTATTGCTTTAAACGCGTTTTCAGCCCCTGATTGTGCACTTTAGGTGAAAATGTCAAAATCTTAAAAATGAGCATAAGCACAATGAAATTAATGCTGGAATCATCTTCAGGATGCTAGAATACACTGAACACAGCAAAAATTTTGAGTCTACAACGTTTAGTTTAGGTGTGAGAGCCAAAATGAACTTTTTATTGCTTTAAACGCGTTTTCAGCCCCTGATTGTACACTTAAAGTGAAAATGTCAAAATCTTAAAAATGAGCATAAGCACAATGAAATTAATGCTGGAATCATCTTCAGGATGCTAAAATACACTAAATACAGCAAAAATTTTGAGTCTACAACGTTTAGTTTAGGTGTGAGAGCCAAAATGAACTTTTTATTGCTTTAAACGCGTTTTCAGCCTGATTGTACACTTAAGGTGAAAATGTCAAAATCTTCAAAATGAGCATAAGCACAATGAAATTAATGCTGGAATCATCTTCAGGATGCTAGAATACACTAAATACAGCAAAAATTTTGAGTCTACAACGTATAGTTTAGGTGTGAGAGCCAAAATGAACTTTTTATTGCTTTAAATGCGTTTTCAGCCTGATTGTGCACTTTAGGTGAAAATGTCAAAATCTTACAAATGAGCATAAGCACAATGAAATTAATGCTGGAATCATCTTCAGGATGCTAGAATACACTAAATACAGAAAAAATTTTGAGTCTACAACGTTTAGTTTAGGTGTGAGAGCCAAAATGAACTTTTTATTGCTTTAAACGCGTTTTCAGCCCCTGATTGTACACTTAAGGTGAAAATGTCAAAATCTTCAAAATGAGCATAAGCACAATGAAATTAATGCTGGAATCATCTTCAGGATGCTAGAATACACTGAATACAGCAAAAATTTTGAGTCTACAACGTTTATTTTAGGTGTGTGAGCCAAAATGAACTTTTTATTGCTTTAAATGCGTTTTCAGCCTGATTGTGCACTTTAGGTTAAAATGTCAAAATCTTCAAAATGAGCATAAGCACGATGAAATTAATGCTGGAATCATCTTCAGGATGCTAGAATACACTAAATACAGCAAAAAATTTGAGTCTACAACGTTTAGTTTAGGTGTGAGAGCCAAAATGAACTTTTTATTGCTTTAAACGCGTTTTCAGCCCCTGATTGTACACTTAAGGTGAAAATGTCAAAATCTTAAAAATGAGCATAAGCACAATGAAATTAATGCTGGAATCATCTTCAGGATGCTAAAATACACTAAATACAGCAAAAATTTTGAGTCTACAACGTTTAGTTTAGGTGTGAGAGCCAAAATGAACTTTTTATTGCTTTAAATGCGTTTTCAGCCTGATTGTGCACTTTAGGTGAAAATGTCAAAATCTTAAAAATGAGCATAAGCACAATGAAATTAATGCTGGAATCATCTTCAGGATGCTAGAATACACTAAATACAGCAAAAATTTTGAGTCTACAACGTTTAGTTTAGGTGTGAGAGCCAAAATGAACTTTTTATTGCTTTAAACGCGTTTTCAGCCCCTGATTGTGCACTTTAGGTGAAAATGTCAAAATCTTAAAAATGAGCATAAGCACAATGAAATTAATGCTGGAATCATCTTCAGGATGCTAGAATACACTGAATACAGCAAAAATTTTGAGTCTACAACGTTTAGTTTAGGTGTGAGAGCCAAAATGAACTTTTTATTGCTTTAAACGCGTTTTCAGCCCCTGATTGTACACTTAAGGTGAAAATGTCAAAATCTTAAAAATGAGCATAAGCACAATGAAATTAATGCTGGAATCATCTTCAGGATGCTAAAATACACTAAATACAGCAAAAATTTTGAGTCTACAACGTTTAGTTTAGGTGTGAGAGCCAAAATGAACTTTTTATTGCTTTAAACGCGTTTTCAGCCTGATTGTACACTTAAGGTGAAAATGTCAAAATCTTCAAAATGAGTATAAGCACAATGAAATTAATGCTAGAATACACTAAATACAGCAAAAATTTTGAGTCTACAACGTTTAGTTTAGGTGTGAGAGCCAAAATGAACTTTTTATTGCTTTAAATGCGTTTTCAGCCTGATTGTGCACTTTAGGTGAAAATGTCAATATCTTAAAAATGAGCATAAGCACAATGAAATTAATGCTGGAATCATCTTCAGGATGCTAAAATACACTAAATACAGCAAAAATTTTGAGTCTACAACGTTTAGTTTAGGTGTGAGAGCCAAAATGAACTTTTTATTGCTTTAAACGCGTTTTCAGCCCCTGATTGTACACTTAAGGTGAAAATGTCAAAATCTTAAAAATGAGCAAAAGCACAATGAAATTAATGCTGGAATCATCTTCAGGATGCTAGAATACACTGAATGAAGCAAAAAATTTGAGTCTACAACGTTTAGTTTAGGTGTGAGAGCCAAAATGAACTTTTTATTGCTTTAAACGCGTTTTCAGCCCCTGATTGTACACTTAAGGTGAAAATGTCAAATTCTTCAAACTGAGCATAAGCACAATGAAATTAATGCTGGAATCATCTTCAGGATGCTAGAATACACTGAATACAGCAAAAATTTTGAGTCTACAACGTTTATTTTAGGTGTGTGAGCCAAAATGAACTTTTTATTGCTTTAAATGCGTTTTCAGCCTGATTGTGCACTTTAGGTGAAAATGTCAAAATCTTCAAAATGAGCATAAGCACGATGAAATTAATGCTGGAATCATCTTCAGGATGCTAGAATACACTAAATACAGCAAAAAATTTGAGTCTACAACGTTTAGTTTAGGTGTGAGAGCCAAAATGAACTTTTTATTGCTTTAAACGCGTTTTCAGCCCCTGATTGTGCACTTTAGGTGAAAATGTCAAAATCTTAAAAATGAGCATAAGCACAATGAAATTAATGCTGGAATCATCTTCAGGATGCTAGAATACACTGAATACAGCAAAAATTTTGAGTCTACAACGTTTAGTTTAGGTGTGAGAGCCAAAATGAACTTTTTATTGCTTTAAACGCGTTTTCAGCCCCTGATTGTACACTTAAGGTGAAAATGTCAAAATCTTAAAAATGAGCATAAGCACAATGAAATTAATGCTGGAATCATCTTCAGGATGCTAAAATACACTAAATACAGCAAAAATTTTGAGTCTACAACGTTTAGTTTAGGTGTGAGAGCCAAAATGAACTTTTTATTGCTTTAAACGCGTTTTCAGCCTGATTGTACACTTAAGGTGAAAATGTCAAAATCTTCAAAATGAGTATAAGCACAATGAAATTAATGCTGGAATCATCTTCAGGATGCTAGAATACACTAAATACAGCAAAAATTTTGAGTCTACAACGTTTAGTTTAGGTGTGAGAGCCAAAATGAACTTTTTATTGCTTTAAATGCGTTTTCAGCCTGATTGTGCACTTTAGGTGAAAATGTCAATATCTTAAAAATGAGCATAAGCACAATGAAATTAATGCTGGAATCATCTTCAGGATGCTAAAATACACTAAATACAGCAAAAATTTTGAGTCTACAACGTTTAGTTTAGGTGTGAGAGCCAAAATGAACTTTTTATTGCTTTAAACGCGTTTTCAGCCCCTGATTGTACACTTAAGGTGAAAATGTCAAAATCTTAAAAATGAGCAAAAGCACAATGAAATTAATGCTGGAATCATCTTCAGGATGCTAGAATACACTGAATACAGCAAAAAATTTGAGTCTACAACGTTTAGTTTAGGTGTGAGAGCCAAAATGAACTTTTTATTGCTTTAAACGCGTTTTCAGCCCCTGATTGTACACTTAAGGTGAAAATGTCAAATTCTTCAAACTGAGCATAAGCACAATGAAATTAATGCTGGAATCATCTTCAGGATGCTAGAATACACTGAATACAGCAAAAATTTTGAGTCTACAACGTTTATTTTAGGTGTGTGAGCCAAAATGAACTTTTTATTGCTTTAAATGCGTTTTCAGCCTGATTGTGCACTTTAGGTGAAAATGTCAAAATCTTCAAAATGAGCATAAGCACGATGAAATTAATGCTGGAATCATCTTCAGGATGCTAGAATACACTAAATACAGCAAAAAATTTGAGTCTACAACGTTTAGTTTAGGTGTGAGAGCCAAAATGAACTTTTTATTGCTTTAAACGCGTTTTCAGCCCCTGATTGTACACTTAAGGTGAAAATGTCAAAATCTTCAAAATGAGCATAAGCACAATGAAATTAATGCTGGAATCATCTTCAAGGATGCTAGAATACACTAAATACAGGAAAAATTTTGAGTCTACAACGTTTAGTTTAGGTGTGAGAGCCAAAATGAACTTTTTATTGCTTTAAATGCGTTTTCAGCCTGATTGTGCACTTTAGGTGAAAATGTCAAAATCTTAAAAATGAGCATAAGCACAATGAAATTAATGCTGGAATCATCTTCAGGATGCTAGAATACACTAAATACAGCAAAATTTTTGAGTCTACAACGTTTAGTTTAGGTGTGAGAGCCAAAATGAACTTTTTATTGCTTTAAACGCGTTTTCAGCCCCTGATTGTACACTTAAGGTGAAAATGTCAAAATCTTAAAAATGAGCATAAGCACAATGAAATTAATGCTGGAATCATCTTCAGGATGCTAGAATACACTGAATACAACAAAAATTTTGAGTCTACAACGTTTAGTTTAGGTGTGAGAGCCAAAATGAACTTTTTATTGCTTTAAACGCGTTTTCATCCCCTGATTGTACACTTAAGGTGAAAATGTCAAAATCTTAAAAATGAGCATAAGCACAATGAAATTAATGCTGGAATCATCTTCAGGATGCTAAAATACACTAAATACAGCAAAAATTTTGAGTCTACAACGTTTAGTTTAGGTGTGGGAGCCAAAATGAACTTTTTATTGCTTTAAATGCGTTTTCAGCCTGATTGTGCACTTTAGGTGAAAATGTCAAAATCTTAAAAATGAGCATAAGCACGATGAAATTAATGCTGGAATCATCTTCAGGATGCTAGAATACACTGAATACAGCAAAAATTTTGAGTCTACAACGTTTAGTTTAGGTGTGAGAGCCAAAATGAACTTTTTATTGCTTTAAACGCGTTTTCAGCCCGTGTTTGTACACTTAAGGTGAAAATGTCAAAATCTTAAAAATGAGCATAAGCACAATGAAATTAATGCTGGAATCTTCTTCAGGATGCTAAAATACACTAAATACATCAAAAATTTTGAGTCTACAACGTTTAGTTTAGGTGTGAGAGCCAAAATGAACTTTTTATTGCTTTAAACGCGTTTTCAGCCCCTGATTGTACACTTAAGGTGAAAATGTCAAAATCTTCAAAATGAGCATAAGCACAATGAAATTAATGCTGGAATCATCTTCAGGATGCTAGAATACACTAAATACATCAAAAATTTTGAGTCTACATCGTTTAGTTTAGGTGTGAGAGCCAAAATGAACTTTTTATTGCTTTAAATGCGTTTTCAGCCTGATTGTGCACTTAAGGTGAAAATGTCAAAATCTTAAAAATGAGCATAAGCACAATGAAATTAATGCTGGAATCATCTTCAGGATGCTAGAATACACTAAATACAGCAAAAATTTTGAGTGTACAACGTTTAGTTTAGGTGTGAGAGCCAAAATGAACTTTTTATTGCTTTAAACGCGTTTTCAGCCCCTGATTGTACACTTAAGGTGAAAATGTCAAAATCTTCAAAATGAGCATAAGCACAATGAAATTAATGCTGGAATCATCTTCAGGATGCTAGAATACACTAAATACAGCAAAAAATTTGAGTCTACAACGTTTAGTTTAGGTGTGGGAGCCAAAATGAACTTTTTATTGCTTTAAATGCGTTTTCAGCCTGATTGTGCACTTTAGGTGAAAATGTCAAAATCTTCAAAATGAGCATAAGCACAATGAAATTAATGCTGGAATCATCTTCAGGATGCTAGAATACACTAAATACAGCAAAAATTTTGAGTCTACAACGTTTAGTTTAGGTGTGAGAGCCAAAATGAACTTTTTATTGCTTTAAATGCGTTTTCAGCCTGATTGTGCACTTTAGGTGAAAATGTCAAAATCTTAAAAATGAGCATAAGCACGATGAAATTAATGCTGGAATCATCTTCAGGATGCTAGAATACACTGAATACAGCAAAAATTTTGAGTCTACAACGTTTAGTTTAGGTGTGAGAGCCAAAATGAACTTTTTATTGCTTTAAATGCTTTTTCAGCCCCTGATTGTACACTTAAGGTGAAAATGTCAAAATCTTAAAAATGAGCATAAGCACAATGAAATTAATGCTGGAATCATCTTCAGGATGCTAGAATACACTAAATACAGCAAAAAATTTGAGTCTACAACGTTTAGTTTAGGTGTGAGAGCCAAAATGAACTTTTTATTGCTTTAAATGCGTTTTCAGCCTGATTGTGCACTTTAGGTTAAAATGTCAAAATCTTCAAAATGAGCATAAGCACGATGAAATTAATGCTGGAATCATCTTCAGGATGCTAGAATACACTAAATACAGCAAAAATTTTGAGTCTACAACGTTTAGTTTAGGTGTGAGAGCCAAAATGAACTTTTTATTGCTTTAAACGCGTTTTCAGCCCCTGATTGTACACTTAAGGTGAAAATGTCAAAATCTTCAAAATGAGCATAAGCACAATGAAAATAATGCTGGAATCATCTTCAGGATGCTAGAATACACTAAATACAGCAAAAATTTTGAGTCTACAACGTTTATTTTAGGTGTGAGAGCCAAAATGAACTTTTTACTGCTTTAAATGCGTTTTCAGCCTGATTGTGCACTTTAGGTGTAAATATCAAAATCTTAAAAATGAGCATAAGCACAATGAAATTAATGCTGGAATCATCTTCAGGATGCTAGAATACACTGAATACAGCAAAAAATTTTGAGTCTACAACGTTTAGTTTAGGTTTGAGAGCCAAAATGAACTTTTTATTGCTTTAAACGCGTTTTCAGCCCCTGATTGTACACTTAAGGTGAAAATGTCAAAATCTTAAAAATGAGCATAAGCACAATGAAATTAATGCTGGAATCATCTTCAGGATGCTAAAATACACTAAATACAGCAAAAATTTTGAGTCTACAACGTTTAGTTTAGGTGTGAGAGCCAAAATGAACTTTTTATTGCTTTAAATGTGTTTTCAGCCTGATTGTGCACTTTAGGTGAAAATGTCAAAATCTTAAAAATGAGCATAAGCACAATGAAATTAATGCTGGAATCATCTTCAGGATGCTAGAATACACTAAATACAGCAAAATTTTTGAGTCTACAACGTTTAGTTTAGGTGTGAGAGCCAAAATGAACTTTTTATTGCTTTAAATGCGTTTTCAGCCTGATTGTGCACTTTAGGTGAAAATGTCAAAATCTTAAAAATGAGCATAAGCACAATGAAATTAATGCTGGAATCATCTTCAGGATGCTAGAATACACTGAATACAGCAAAAATTTTGAGTCTACAACGTTTATTTTAGGTGTGTGAGCCAAAATGAACTTTTTATTGCTTTAAATGCGTTTTCAGCCTGATTGTGCACATTAGGTTAAAATGTCAAAATCTTCAAAATGAGCATAAGCACGATGAAATTAATGCTGGAATCATCTTCAGGATGCTAGAATACACTAAATACAGCAAAAATTTTGAGTCTACAACGTTTAGTTTAGGTGTGAGAGCCAAAATGAACTTTTTATTGCTTTAAACGCGTTTTCAGCCCCTGATTGTGCACTTTAGGTGAAAATGTCAAAATCTTAAAAATGAGCATAAGCACAATGAAATTAATGCTGGAATCATCTTCAGGATGCTAGAATACACTGAACACAGCAAAAATTTTGAGTCTACAACGTTTAGTTTAGGTGTGAGAGCCAAAATGAACTTTTTATTGCTTTAAACGCGTTTTCAGCCCCTGATTGTACACTTAAAGTGAAAATGTCAAAATCTTAAAAATGAGCATAAGCACAATGAAATTAATGCTGGAATCATCTTCAGGATGCTAAAATACACTAAATACAGCAAAAATTTTGAGTCTACAACGTTTAGTTTAGGTGTGAGAGCCAAAATGAACTTTTTATTGCTTTAAACGCGTTTTCAGCCTGATTGTACACTTAAGGTGAAAATGTCAAAATCTTCAAAATGAGCATAAGCACAATGAAATTAATGCTGGAATCATCTTCAGGATGCTAGAATACACTAAATACAGCAAAAATTTTGAGTCTACAACGTATAGTTTAGGTGTGAGAGCCAAAATGAACTTTTTATTGCTTTAAATGCGTTTTCAGCCTGATTGTGCACTTTAGGTGAAAATGTCAAAATCTTACAAATGAGCATAAGCACAATGAAATTAATGCTGGAATCATCTTCAGGATGCTAGAATACACTAAATACAGAAAAAATTTTGAGTCTACAACGTTTAGTTTAGGTGTGAGAGCCAAAATGAACTTTTTATTGCTTTAAACGCGTTTTCAGCCCCTGATTGTACACTTAAGGTGAAAATGTCAAAATCTTCAAAATGAGCATAAGCACAATGAAATTAATGCTGGAATCATCTTCAGGATGCTAGAATACACTGAATACAGCAAAAATTTTGAGTCTACAACGTTTATTTTAGGTGTGTGAGCCAAAATGAACTTTTTATTGCTTTAAATGCGTTTTCAGCCTGATTGTGCACTTTAGGTTAAAATGTCAAAATCTTCAAAATGAGCATAAGCACGATGAAATTAATGCTGGAATCATCTTCAGGATGCTAGAATACACTAAATACAGCAAAAAATTTGAGTCTACAACGTTTAGTTTAGGTGTGAGAGCCAAAATGAACTTTTTATTGCTTTAAACGCGTTTTCAGCCCCTGATTGTACACTTAAGGTGAAAATGTCAAAATCTTAAAAATGAGCATAAGCACAATGAAATTAATGCTGGAATCATCTTCAGGATGCTAAAATACACTAAATACAGCAAAAATTTTGAGTCTACAACGTTTAGTTTAGGTGTGAGAGCCAAAATGAACTTTTTATTGCTTTAAATGCGTTTTCAGCCTGATTGTGCACTTTAGGTGAAAATGTCAAAATCTTAAAAATGAGCATAAGCACAATGAAATTAATGCTGGAATCATCTTCAGGATGCTAGAATACACTAAATACAGCAAAAATTTTGAGTCTACAACGTTTAGTTTAGGTGTGAGAGCCAAAATGAACTTTTTATTGCTTTAAACGCGTTTTCAGCCCCTGATTGTGCACTTTAGGTGAAAATGTCAAAATCTTAAAAATGAGCATAAGCACAATGAAATTAATGCTGGAATCATCTTCAGGATGCTAGAATACACTGAATACAGCAAAAATTTTGAGTCTACAACGTTTAGTTTAGGTGTGAGAGCCAAAATGAACTTTTTATTGCTTTAAACGCGTTTTCAGCCCCTGATTGTACACTTAAGGTGAAAATGTCAAAATCTTAAAAATGAGCATAAGCACAATGAAATTAATGCTGGAATCATCTTCAGGATGCTAAAATACACTAAATACAGCAAAAATTTTGAGTCTACAACGTTTAGTTTAGGTGTGAGAGCCAAAATGAACTTTTTATTGCTTTAAACGCGTTTTCAGCCTGATTGTACACTTAAGGTGAAAATGTCAAAATCTTCAAAATGAGTATAAGCACAATGAAATTAATGCTGGAATCATCTTCAGGATGCTAGAATACACTAAATACAGCAAAAATTTTGAGTCTACAACGTTTAGTTTAGGTGTGAGAGCCAAAATGAACTTTTTATTGCTTTAAATGCGTTTTCAGCCTGATTGTGCACTTTAGGTGAAAATGTCAATATCTTAAAAATGAGCATAAGCACAATGAAATTAATGCTGGAATCATCTTCAGGATGCTAAAATACACTAAATACAGCAAAAATTTTGAGTCTACAACGTTTAGTTTAGGTGTGAGAGCCAAAATGAACTTTTTATTGCTTTAAACGCGTTTTCAGCCCCTGATTGTACACTTAAGGTGAAAATGTCAAAATCTTAAAAATGAGCAAAAGCACAATGAAATTAATGCTGGAATCATCTTCAGGATGCTAGAATACACTGAATACAGCAAAAAATTTGAGTCTACAACGTTTAGTTTAGGTGTGAGAGCCAAAATGAACTTTTTATTGCTTTAAACGCGTTTTCAGCCCCTGATTGTACACTTAAGGTGAAAATGTCAAATTCTTCAAACTGAGCATAAGCACAATGAAATTAATGCTGGAATCATCTTCAGGATGCTAGAATACACTGAATACAGCAAAAATTTTGAGTCTACAACGTTTATTTTAGGTGTGTGAGCCAAAATGAACTTTTTATTGCTTTAAATGCGTTTTCAGCCTGATTGTGCACTTTAGGTGAAAATGTCAAAATCTTCAAAATGAGCATAAGCACGATGAAATTAATGCTGGAATCATCTTCAGGATGCTAGAATACACTAAATACAGCAAAAAATTTGAGTCTACAACGTTTAGTTTAGGTGTGAGAGCCAAAATGAACTTTTTATTGCTTTAAACGCGTTTTCAGCCCCTGATTGTGCACTTTAGGTGAAAATGTCAAAATCTTAAAAATGAGCATAAGCACAATGAAATTAATGCTGGAATCATCTTCAGGATGCTAGAATACACTAAATACAGCAAAAATTTTGAGTCTACAACGTTTAGTTTAGGTGTGAGAGCCAAAATGAACTTTTTATTGCTTTAAACGCGTTTTCAGCCTGATTGTACACTTAAGGTGAAAATGTCAAAATCTTCAAAATGAGTATAAGCACAATGAAATTAATGCTGGAATCATCTTCAGGATGCTAGAATACACTAAATACAGCAAAAATTTTGAGTCTACAACGTTTAGTTTAGGTGTGAGAGCCAAAATGAACTTTTTATTGCTTTAAATGCGTTTTCAGCCTGATTGTGCACTTTAGGTGAAAATGTCAATATCTTAAAAATGAGCATAAGCACAATGAAATTAATGCTGGAATCATCTTCAGGATGCTAAAATACACTAAATACAGCAAAAATTTTGAGTCTACAACGTTTAGTTTAGGTGTGAGAGCCAAAATGAACTTTTTATTGCTTTAAACGCGTTTTCAGCCCCTGATTGTACACTTAAGGTGAAAATGTCAAAATCTTAAAAATGAGCAAAAGCACAATGAAATTAATGCTGGAATCATCTTCAGGATGCTAGAATACACTGAATACAGCAAAAAATTTGAGTCTACAACGTTTAGTTTAGGTGTGAGAGCCAAAATGAACTTTTTATTGCTTTAAACGCGTTTTCAGCCCCTGATTGTACACTTAAGGTGAAAATGTCAAATTCTTCAAACTGAGCATAAGCACAATGAAATTAATGCTGGAATCATCTTCAGGATGCTAGAATACACTGAATACAGCAAAAATTTTGAGTCTACAACGTTTATTTTAGGTGTGTGAGCCAAAATGAACTTTTTATTGCTTTAAATGCGTTTTCAGCCTGATTGTGCACTTTAGGTGAAAATGTCAAAATCTTCAAAATGAGCATAAGCACGATGAAATTAATGCTGGAATCATCTTCAGGATGCTAGAATACACTAAATACAGCAAAAAATTTGAGTCTACAACGTTTAGTTTAGGTGTGAGAGCCAAAATGAACTTTTTATTGCTTTAAACGCGTTTTCAGCCCCTGATTGTACACTTAAGGTGAAAATGTCAAAATCTTCAAAATGAGCATAAGCACAATGAAATTAATGCTGGAATCATCTTCAAGGATGCTAGAATACACTAAATACAGGAAAAATTTTGAGTCTACAACGTTTAGTTTAGGTGTGAGAGCCAAAATGAACTTTTTATTGCTTTAAATGCGTTTTCAGCCTGATTGTGCACTTTAGGTGAAAATGTCAAAATCTTAAAAATGAGCATAAGCACAATGAAATTAATGCTGGAATCATCTTCAGGATGCTAGAATACACTAAATACAGCAAAATTTTTGAGTCTACAACGTTTAGTTTAGGTGTGAGAGCCAAAATGAACTTTTTATTGCTTTAAACGCGTTTTCAGCCCCTGATTGTACACTTAAGGTGAAAATGTCAAAATCTTAAAAATGAGCATAAGCACAATGAAATTAATGCTGGAATCATCTTCAGGATGCTAGAATACACTGAATACAACAAAAATTTTGAGTCTACAACGTTTAGTTTAGGTGTGAGAGCCAAAATGAACTTTTTATTGCTTTAAACGCGTTTTCATCCCCTGATTGTACACTTAAGGTGAAAATGTCAAAATCTTAAAAATGAGCATAAGCACAATGAAATTAATGCTGGAATCATCTTCAGGATGCTAAAATACACTAAATACAGCAAAAATTTTGAGTCTACAACGTTTAGTTTAGGTGTGAGAGCCAAAATGAACTTTTTATTGCTTTAAACGCGTTTTCAGCCCCTGATTGTACACTTAAGGTGAAAATGTCAAAATCTTCAAAATGAGCATAAGCACAATGAAATTAATGCTGGAATCATCTTCAGGATGCTAGAATACACTGAATACAGCAAAAATTTTGAGTCTACAACGTTTATTTTAGGTGTGTGAGCCAAAATGAACTTTTTATTGCTTTAAACGCGTTTTCAGCCCCTGATTGTACACTTAAGGTGAAAATGTCAAAATCTTCAAAATGAGCATAAGCACAATGAAATTAATGCTGGAATCATCTTCAGGATGCTAGAATACACTAAATACAGCAAAAATTTTGAGTCTACAACGTTTATTTTAGGTGTGAGAGCCAAAATGAACTTTTTATTGCTTTAAATGCGTTTTCAGCCTGATTGTGCACTTTAGGTGAAAATGTCAAAATCTTAAAAATGAGCATAAGCACAATGAAATTAATGCTGGAATCATCTTCAGGATGCTAGAATACACTAAATACAGCAAAAATTTTGAGTCTACAACGTTTAGTTTAGGTGTGAGAGCCAAAATGAACTTTTTATTGCTTTAAACGCGTTTTCAGCCCCTGATTGTACACTTAAGGTGAAAATGTCAAAATCTTCAAAATGAGCATAAGCACAATGAAATTAATGCTGGAATCATCTTCAGGATGCTAGAATACACTAAATACAGCAAAAATGTTGAGTCTACAACGTATAATTTAGGTGTGAGAGCCAAAATGAACTTTTTATTGCTTTAAATGCGTTTTCAGCCTGATTGTGCACTTTAGGTGAAAATGTCAAAATCTTAAAAATGAGCATAAGCACAATGAAATTAATGCTGGAATCATCTTCAGGATGCTAGAATACACTAAATACAGCAAAAATTTTGAGTCTACAACGTTTAGTTTAGGTGTGAGAGCCAAAATGAACTTTTTATTGCTTTAAACGCGTTTTCAGCCCCTGATTGTACACTTAAGGTGAAAATGTCAAAATCTTCAAAATGAGCATAAGCACGATGAAATTAATGCTGGAATCATTTTCAGGATGCTAGAATACACTAAATACAGCAAAAATTTTGAGTCTACAACGTTTAGTTTAGGTGTGAGAGCCAAAATGAACTTTTTATTGCTTTAAATGCGTTTTCAGCCTGATTGTGCACTTTAGGTGAAAATGTCAAAATCTTAAAAATAAGCATAAGCACAATGAAATTAATGCTGGAATCATCTTCAGGATGCTAGAATACACTAAATACAGCAAAATTTTTGAGTCTACAACGTTTAGTTTAGGTGTGAGAGCCAAAATGAACTTTTTATTGCTTTAAACGCGTTTTCAGCCCCTGATTGTACACTTAAGGTGAAAATGTCAAAATCTTAAAAATGAGCAAAAGCACAATGAAATTAATGCTGGAATCATCTTCAGGATGCTAGAATACACTGAATACAGCAAAAATTTTGAGTCTACAACGTTTAGTTTAGGTGTGAGAGCCAAAATGAACTTTTTATTGCTTTAAACGCGTTTTCAGCCCCTGATTGTACACTTAAGGTGAAAATGTCAAATTCTTCAAACTGAGCATAAGCACAATGAAATTAATGCTGGAATCATCTTCAGGATGCTAGAATACACTGAATACAGCAAAAATTTTGAGTCTACAACGTTTATTTTAGGTGTGTGAGCCAAAATGAACTTTTTATTGTTTTAAATGCGTTTTCAGCCTGATTGTGCACTTTAGGTGAAAATGTCAAAATCTTCAAAATGAGCATAAGCACGATGAAATTAATGCTGGAATCATCTTCAGGATGCTAGAATACACTAAATACAGCAAAAAATTTGAGTCTACAACGTTTAGTTTAGGTGTGAGAGCCAAAATGAACTTTTTATTGCTTTAAACGCGTTTTCAGCCCCTGATTGTACACTTAAGGTGAAAATGTCAAAATCTTCAAAATGAGCATAAGCACAATGAAATTAATGCTGGAATCATCTTCAGGATGCTAGAATACACTAAATACAGGAAAAATTTTGAGTCTACAACGTTTAGTTTAGGTGTGAGAGCCAAAATGAACTTTTTATTGCTTTAAATGCGTTTTCAGCCTGATTGTGCACTTTAGGTGAAAATGTCAAAATCTTAAAAATGAGCATAAGCACAATGAAATTAATGCTGAAATCAACTTCAGGATGCTAGAATACACTAAATACAGCAAAAATTTTGAGTCTACAACGTTTAGTTTAGGTGTGAGAGCCAAAATGAACTTTTTATTGCTTTAAACGCGTTTTCAGCCCCTGATTGTACACTTAAGGTGAAAATGTCAAAATCTTAAAAATGAGCATAAGCACAATGAAATTAATGCTGGAATCATCTTCAGGATGCTAGAATACACTGAATACAGCAAAAATTTTGAGTCTACAACGTTTAGTTTAGGTGTGAGAGCCAAAATGAACTTTTTATTTCTTTAAACGCGTTTTCAGCCCCTGATTGTACACTTAAGGTGAAAATGTCAAAATCTTCAAAATGAGCATAAGCACGATGAAATTAATGCTGGAATCATCTTCAGGATGCTAGAATACACTGAATACAGCAAAAAGTTTGAGTCTACAACGTTTAGTTTAGGTGTGAGAGCCAAAATGAACTTTTTATTGCTTTAAATGCGTTTTCAGCCTGATTGTGCACTTTAGGTGAAAATGTCAAAATCTTAAAAATGAGCATAAGCACGATGAAATTAATGCTGGAATCATCTTCAGGATGCTAGAATACACTGAATACAGCAAAAATTTTGAGTCTACAACGTTTAGTTTAGGTGTGAGAGCCAAAATGAACTTTTTATTGCTTTAAATGCGTTTTCAGCCCCTGATTGTACACTTAAGGTGAAAATGTCAAAATCTTAAAAATGAGCATAAGCACAATGAAATTAATGCTGGAATCATCTTCAGGATGCTAGAATACACTAAATACAGCAAAAATTTTGAGTCTACAACGTTTAGTTTAGGTGTGAGAGCCAAAATGAACTTTTTATTGCTTTAAATGCGTTTTCAGCCTGATTGTGCACTTTAGGTGAAAATGTCAAAATCTTAAAAATGAGCATAAGCACGATGAAATTAATGCTGGAATCATCTTCAGGATGCTAGAATACACTGAATACAGCAAAAATTTTGAGTCTACAACGTTTAGTTTAGGTGTGAGAGCCAAAATGAACTTTTTATTGCTTTAAACGCGTTTTCAGCCCGTGTTTGTACACTTAAGGTGAAAATGTCAAAATCTTAAAAATGAGCATAAGCACAATGAAATTAATGCTGGAATCTTCTTCAGGATGCTAAAATACACTAAATACAGCAAAAATTTTGAGTCTACAACGTTTAGTTTAGGTGTGAGAGCCAAAATGAACTTTTTATTGCTTTAAATGCGTTTTCAGCCTGATTGTGCACTTTAGGTGAAAATGTCAAAATCTTAAAAATGAGCATAAGCACGATGAAATTAATGCTGGAATCATCTTCAGGATGCTAGAATACACTGAATACAGCAAAAATTTTGAGTCTACAACGTTTAGTTTAGGTGTGAGAGCCAAAATGAACTTTTTATTGCTTTAAATGCTTTTTCAGCCCCTGATTGTACACTTAAGGTGAAAATGTCAAAATCTTAAAAATGAGCATAAGCACAATGAAATTAATGCTGGAATCATCTTCAGGATGCTAGAATACACTAAATACAGCAAAAATTTTGAGTCTACAACGTTTAGTTTAGGTGTGAGAGCCAAAATGAACTTTTTATTGCTTTAAATGCGTTTTCAGCCTGATTGTGCACTTTAGGTTAAAATGTCAAAATCTTCAAAATGAGCATAAGCACGATGAAATTAATGCTGGAATCATCTTCAGGATGCTAGAATACACTAAATACAGCAAAAAATTTGAGTCTACAACGTTTAGTTTAGGTGTGAGAGCCAAAATGAACTTTTTATTGCTTTAAACGCGTTTTCAGCCCCTGATTGTACACTTAAGGTGAAAATGTCAAAATCTTCAAAATGAGCATAAGCACAATGAAAATAATGCTGGAATCATCTTCAGGATGCTAGAATACACTAAATACAGCAAAAATTTTGAGTCTACAACGTTTATTTTAGGTGTGAGAGCCAAAATGAACTTTTTATTGCTTTAAATGCGTTTTCAGCCTGATTGTGCACTTTAGGTGTAAATATCAAAATCTTAAAAATGAGCATAAGCACAATGAAATTAATGCTGGAATCATCTTCAGGATGCTAGAATACACTGAATACAGCAAAAAATTTTGAGTCTACAACGTTTAGTTTAGGTTTGAGAGCCAAAATGAACTTTTTATTGCTTTAAACGCGTTTTCAGCCCCTGATTGTACACTTAAGGTGAAAATGTCAAAATCTTAAAAATGAGCATAAGCACAATGAAATTAATGCTGGAATCATCTTCAGGATGCTAAAATACACTAAATACAGCAAAAATTTTGAGTCTACAACGTTTAGTTTAGGTGTGAGAGCCAAAATGAACTTTTTATTGCTTTAAATGTGTTTTCAGCCTGATTGTGCACTTTAGGTGAAAATGTCAAAATCTTAAAAATGAGCATAAGCACAATGAAATTAATGCTGGAATCATCTTCAGGATGCTAGAATACACTAAATACAGCAAAAATTTTGAGTCTACAACGTTTAGTTTAGGTGTGAGAGCCAAAATGAACTTTTTATTGCTTTAAACGCGTTTTCAGCCCCTGATTGTACACTTAAGGTGAAAATGTCAAAATCTTCAAAATGAGCATAAGCACAATGAAATTAATGCTGGAATCATCTTCAGGATGCTAGAATACACTAAATACAGCAAAAATTTTGAGTCTACAACGTTTAGTTTAGGTGTGAGAGCCAAAATGAACTTTTTATTGCTTTTAATGCGTTTTCAGCCTGATTGTGCACTTTAGGTGAAAATGTCAAAATCTTAAAAATGAGCATAAGCACAATGAAATTAATACTGGAATCATCTTCAGGATGCTAGAATACACTAAATACAGCAAAAATTTTGAGTCTACAACGTTTAGTTTAGGTGTGAGAGCCAAAATGAACTTTTTATTGCTTTAAACGCGTTTTCAGCCCCTGATTGTGCACTTTAGGTGAAAATGTCAAAATCTTAAAAATGAGCAATATGCACAATGAAATTAATGCTGGAATCATCTTCAGGATGCTAGAATACACTGAATACAGCAAAAATTTTGAGTCTACAACGTTTAGTTTAGGTGTGAGAGCCAAAATGAACTTTTTATTGCTTTAAACGCGTTTTCAGCCCCTGATTGTACACTTAAGGTGAAAATGTCAAAATCTTAAAAATGAGCATAAGCACAATGAAATTAATGCTGGAATCATCTTCAGGATGCTAAAATACACTAAATACAGCAAAAATTTTGAGTCTACAACGTTTAGTTTAGGTGTGAGAGCCAAAATGAACTTTTTATTGCTTTAAACGCGTTTTCAGCCTGATTGTACACTTAAGGTGAAAATGTCAAAATCTTCAAAATGAGTATAAGCACAATGAAATTAATGCTGGAATCATCTTCAGGATGCTAGAATACACTAAATACAGCAAAAATTTTGAGTCTACAACGTTTAGTTTAGGTGTGAGAGCCAAAATGAACTTTTTATTGCTTTAAATGCGTTTTCAGCCTGATTGTGCACTTTAGGTGAAAATGTCAAAATCTTAAAAATGAGCATAAGCACAATGAAATTAATGCTGGAATCATCTTCAGGATGCTAAAATACACTAAATACAGCAAAAATTTTGAGTCTACAACGTTTAGTTTAGGTGTGAGAGCCAAAATGAACTTTTTATTGCTTTAAACGCGTTTTCAGCCTGATTGTACACTTAAGGTGAAAATGTCAAAATCTTCAAAATGAGCATAAGCACAATGAAATTAATGCTGGAATCATCTTCAGGATGCTAGAATACACTAAATACAGCAAAAATTTTGAGTCTACAACGTTTAGTTTAGGTGTGAGAGCCAAAATGAACTTTTTATTACTTTAAACGCGTTTTCAGCCCCTGATTGTACACTTAAGGTGAAAATGTCAAAATCTTCAAAATGAGCATAAGCACAATGAAATTAATGCTGGAATCATCTTCAGGATGCTAGAATACACTAAATACAGCAAAAATTTTGAGTCTACAACGTTTAGTTTAGGTGTGAGAGCCAAAATGAACTTTTTATTGCTTTTAATGCGTTTTCAGCCTGATTGTGCACTTTAGGTGAAAATGTCAAAATCTTAAAAATGAGCATAAGCACAATGAAATTAATGCTGGAATCATCTTCAGGATGCTAGAATACACTAAATACAGCAAAAATTTTGAGTCTACAACGTTTAGTTTAGGTGTGAGAGCCAAAATGAACTTTTTATTGCTTTAAATGCGTTTTCAGCCTGATTGTGCACTTTAGGTGAAAATGTCAAAATCTTCAAAATGAGCATAAGCACGATGAAATTAATGCTGGAATCATCTTCAGGATGCTAGAATACACTAAATACAGCAAAAATTTTGAGTCTACAACGTTTAGTTTAGGTGTGAGAGCCAAAATGAACTTTTTATTGCTTTAAACGCGTTTTCAGCCCCTGATTGTACACTTAAGGTGAAAATGTCAAAATCTTCAAAATGAGCATAAGCACAATGAAAATAATGCTGGAATCATCTTCAGGATGCTAGAATACACTAAATACAGCAAAAATTTTGAGTCTACAACGTTTATTTTAGGTGTGAGAGCCAAAATGAACTTTTTATTGCTTTAAATGCGTTTTCAGCCTGATTGTGCACTTTAGGTGTAAATATCAAAATCTTAAAAATGAGCATAAGCACAATGAAATTAATGCTGGAATCATCTTCAGGATGCTAGAATACACTGAATACAGCAAAAAATTTTGAGTCTACAACGTTTAGTTTAGGTTTGAGAGCCAAAATGAACTTTTTATTGCTTTAAACGCGTTTTCAGCCCCTGATTGTACACTTAAGGTGAAAATGTCAAAATCTTAAAAATGAGCATAAGCACAATGAAATTAATGCTGGAATCATCTTCAGGATGCTAAAATACACTAAATACAGCAAAAATTTTGAGTCTACAACGTTTAGTTTAGGTGTGAGAGCCAAAATGAACTTTTTATTGCTTTAAATGTGTTTTCAGCCTGATTGTGCACTTTAGGTGAAAATGTCAAAATCTTAAAAATGAGCATAAGCACAATGAAATTAATGCTGGAATCATCTTCAGGATGCTAGAATACACTAAATACAGCAAAAATTTTGAGTCTACAACGTTTAGTTTAGGTGTGAGAGCCAAAATGAACTTTTTATTGCTTTAAACGCGTTTTCAGCCCCTGATTGTACACTTAAGGTGAAAATGTCAAAATCTTCAAAATGAGCATAAGCACAATGAAATTAATGCTGGAATCATCTTCAGGATGCTAGAATACACTAAATACAGCAAAAATTTTGAGTCTACAACGTTTAGTTTAGGTGTGAGAGCCAAAATGAACTTTTTATTGCTTTTAATGCGTTTTCAGCCTGATTGTGCACTTTAGGTGAAAATGTCAAAATCTTAAAAATGAGCATAAGCACAATGAAATTAATGCTGGAATCATCTTCAGGATGCTAGAATACACTAAATACAGCAAAAATTTTGAGTCTACAACGTTTAGTTTAGGTGTGAGAGCCAAAATGAACTTTTTATTGCTTTAAACGCGTTTTCAGCCCCTGATTGTGCACTTTAGGTGAAAATGTCAAAATCTTAAAAATGAGCATAAGCACAATGAAATTAATGCTGGAATCATCTTCAAGGATGCTAGAATACACTAAATACAGGAAAAATTTTGAGTCTACAACGTTTAGTTTAGGTGTGAGAGCCAAAATGAACTTTTTATTGCTTTAAATGCGTTTTCAGCCTGATTGTGCACTTTAGGTGAAAATGTCAAAATCTTAAAAATGAGCATAAGCACAATGAAATTAATGCTAGAATCATCTTCAGGATGCTAGAATACACTAAATACAGCAAAAATTTTGAGTCTACAACGTTTAGTTTAGGTGTGAGAGCCAAAATGAACTTTTTATTGCTTTAAACGCGTTTTCAGCCCCTGATTGTACACTTAAGGTGAAAATGTCAAAATCTTCAAAATGAGCATAAGCACAATGAAATTAATGCTGGAATCATCTTCAGGATGCTAGAATACACTAAATACAGCAACAATTTTGAGTCTACAACGTTTAGTTTAGGTGTGAGAGCCAAAATGAACTTTTTATTGCTTTAAACGCGTTTTCAGCCCCTGATTGTACACTTAAGGTGAAAATGTCAAAATCTTAAAAATGAGCATAAGCACAATGAAATTAATGCTGGAATCATCTTCAGGATGCTAGAATACACTGAATACAGCAAAAATTTTGAGTCTACAACGTTTAGTTTAGGTGTGATAGCCAAAATGAACTTTTTATTGCTTTAAACGCGTTTTCAGCCCCTGATTGTACACTTAAGGTGAAAATGTCAAAATCTTAAAAATGAGCATAAGCACAATGAAATTAATGCTGGAATCATCTTTAGGATGCTAAAATACACTAAATAGAGCAAAAATTTTGAGTCTACAACGTTTAGTTTAGGTGTGAGAGCCAAAATGAACTTTTTATTGCTTTAAACGCGTTTTCAGCCCCTGATTGTACACTTAAGGTGAAAATGTCAAAATCTTAAAAATGAGCATAAGCACAATGAAATTAATGCTGGAATCATCTTCAGGATGCTAAAATACACTAAATACAGCAAAAATTTTGAGTCTACAACGTTTAGTTTAGGTGTGAGAGCCAAAATGAACTTTTTATTGCTTTAAATGCGTTTTCAGCCTGATTGTGCACTTTAGGTGAAAATGTCAAAATCTTAAAAATGAGCATAAGCACAATGAAATTAATGCTGGAATCATCTTCAGGATGCTAGAATACACTAAATACAGCAAAGATTTTGAGTCTACAACGTTTAGTTTAGGTGTGAGAGACAAAATGAACTTTTTATTGCTTTAAACGCGTTTTCAGCCCCTGATTGTACACTTAAGGTGAAAATGTCAAAATCTTCAAAATGAGCATAAGCACGATGAAATTAATGCTGGAATCATCTTCAGGATGCTAGAATACACCAAATACAGCAAAAATTTTGAGTCTACAACGTTTAGTTTAGGTGTGAGAGCCAAAATGAACTTTTTATTGCTTTAAATGCGTTTTCAGCCTGATTGTGCACTTTAGGTGAAAATGTCAAAATCTTAAAAATGAGCATAAGCACAATGAAATTAATGCTGGAATCATCTTCAGGATGCTAGAATACACTAAATACAGCAAAATTTTTGAGTCTACAACGTTTAGTTTAGGTGTGAGAGCCAAAATGAACTTTTTATTGCTTTAAACGCGTTTTCAGCCCCTGATTGTACACTTAAGGTGAAAATGTCAAAATCTTAAAAATGAGCAAAAGCACAATGAAATTAATGCTGGAATCATCTTCAGGATGCTAGAATACACTGAATACAGCAAAAATTTTGAGTCTACAACGTTTAGTTTAGGTGTGAGAGCCAAAATGAACTTTTTATTGCTTTAAACGCGTTTTCAGCCCCTGATTGTACACTTAAGGTGAAAATGTCAAATTCTTCAAACTGAGCATAAGCACAATGAAATTAATGCTGGAATCATCTTCAGGATGCTAGAATACACTGAATACAGCAAAAATTTTGAGTCTACAACGTTTATTTTAGGTGTGTGAGCCAAAATGAACTTTTTATTGCTTTAAATGCGTTTTCAGCCTGATTGTGCACTTTAGGTGAAAATGTCAAAATCTTCAAAATGAGCATAAGCACGATGAAATTAATGCTGGAATCATCTTCAGGATGCTAGAATACACTAAATACAGCAAAAAATTTGAGTCTACAACGTTTAGTTTAGGTGTGAGAGCCAAAATGAACTTTTTATTGCTTTAAACGCGTTTTCAGCCCCTGATTGTACACTTAAGGTGAAAATGTCAAAATCTTCAAAATGAGCATAAGCACAATGAAATTAATGCTGGAATCATCTTCAAGGATGCTAGAATACACTAAATACAGGAAAAATTTTGAGTCTACAACGTTTAGTTTAGGTGTGAGAGCCAAAATGAACTTTTTATTGCTTTAAATGCGTTTTCAGCCTGATTGTGCACTTTAGGTGAAAATGTCAAAATCTTAAAAATAAGCATAAGCACAATGAAATTAATGCTGGAATCATCTTCAGGATGCTAGAATACACTAAATACAGCAAAAATTTTGAGTCTACAACGTTTAGTTTAGGTGTGAGAGCCAAAATGAACTTTTTATTGCTTTAAACGCGTTTTCAGCCCCTGATTGTACACTTAAGGTGAAAATGTCAAAATCTTAAAAATGAGCATAAGCACAATGAAATTAATGCTGGAATCATCTTCAGGATGCTAGAATACACTGAATACAGCAAAAATTTTGAGTCTACAACGTTTAGTTTAGGTGTGAGAGCCAAAATGAACTTTTTATTGCTTTAAACGCGTTTTCAGCCCCTGATTGTACACTTAAGGTGAAAATGTCAAAATCTTAAAAATGAGCATAAGCACAATGAAATTAATGCTGGAATCATCTTCAGGATGCTAAAATACACTAAATACAGCAAAAATTTTGAGTCTACAACGTTTAGTTTAGGTGTGAGAGCCAAAATGAACTTTTTATTGCTTTAAACGCGTTTTCAGCCTGATTGTACACTTAAGGTGAAAATGTCAAAATCTTCAAAATGAGTATAAGCACAATGAAATTAATGCTGGAATCATCTTCAGGATGCTAGAATACACTAAATACAGCAAAAATTTTGAGTCTACAACGTTTAGTTTAGGTGTGAGAGCCAAAATGAACTTTTTATTGCTTTAAATGCGTTTTCAGCCTGATTGTGCACTTTAGGTGAAAATGTCAAAATCTTAAAAATGAGCATAAGCACAATGAAATTAATGCTGGAATCATCTTCAGGATGCTAAAATACACTAAATACAGCAAAAATTTTGAGTCTACAACGTTTAGTTTAGGTGTGAGAGCCAAAATGAACTTTTTATTGCTTTAAACGCGTTTTCAGCCTGATTGTACACTTAAGGTGAAAATGTCAAAATCTTCAAAATGAGCATAAGCACAATGAAATTAATGCTGGAATCATCTTCAGGATGCTAGAATACACTAAATACAGCAAAAATTTTGAGTCTACAACGTTTAGTTTAGGTGTGAGAGCCAAAATGAACTTTTTATTGCTTTAAATGCGTTTTCAGCCTGATTGTGCACTTTAGGTGAAAATGTCAAAATCTTAAAAATGAGCATAAGCACAATGAAATTAATGCTGGAATCATCTTCAGGATGCTAGAATACACTGAATACAGCAAAAATTTTGAGTCTACAACGTTTATTTTAGGTGTGTGAGCCAAAATGAACTTTTTATTGCTTTAAATGCGTTTTCAGCCTGATTGTGCACTTTAGTTAAAATGTCAAAATCTTCAAAATGAGCATAAGCACGATGAAATTAATGCTGGAATCATCTTCAGGATGCTAGAATACACTAAATACAGCAAAAATGTTGAGTCTACAACGTTTAGTTTAGGTGTGAGAGCCAAAATGAACTTTTTATTGCTTTAAACGCGTTTTCAGCCCCTGATTGTGCACTTTAGGTGAAAATGTCAAAATCTTAAAAATGAGCATAAGCACAATGAAATTAATGCTGGAATCATCTTCAGGATGCTAGAATACACTGAATACAGCAAAAATTTTGAGTCTACAACGTTTAGTTTAGGTGTGAGAGCCAAAATGAACTTTTTATTGCTTTAAACGCGTTTTCAGCCCCTGATTTTACACTTAAGGTGAAAATGTCAAAATCTTAAAAATGAGCATAAGCACAATGAAATTAATGCTGGAATCATCTTCAGGATGCTAAAATACACTAAATACAGCAAAAATTTTGAGTCTACAACGTTTAGTTTAGGTGTGAGAGCCAAAATGAACTTTTTATTGCTTTAAACGCGTTTTCAGCCTGATTGTACACTTAAGGTGAAAATGTCAAAATCTTCAAAATGAGCATAAGCACAATGAAATTAATGCTGGAATCATCTTCAGGATGCTAGAATACACTAAACACAGCAAAAATTTTGAGTCTACAACGTATAGTTTAGGTGTGAGAGCCAAAATGAACTTTTTATTGCTTTAAATGCGTTTTCAGCCTGATTGTGCACTTTAGGTGAAAATGTCAAAATCTTACAAATGAGCATAAGCACAATGAAATTAATGCTGGAATCATCTTCAGGATGCTAGAATACACTAAATACAGAAAAAATTTTGAGTCTACAACGTTTAGTTTAGGTGTGAGAGCCAAAATGAACTTTTTATTGCTTTAAACGCGTTTTCAGCCCCTGATTGTACACTTAAGGTGAAAATGTCAAAATCTTCAAAATGAGCATAAGCACAATGAAATTAATGCTGGAATCATCTTCAGGATGCTAGAATACACTGAATACAGCAAAAATTTTGAGTCTACAACGTTTATTTTAGGTGTGTGAGCCAAAATGAACTTTTTATTGCTTTAAATGCGTTTTCAGCCTGATTGTGCACTTTAGGTTAAAATGTCAAAATCTTCAAAATGAGCATAAGCACGATGAAATTAATGCTGGAATCATCTTCAGGATGCTAGAATACACTAAATACAGCAAAAAATTTGAGTCTACAACGTTTAGTTTAGGTGTGAGAGCCAAAATGAACTTTTTATTGCTTTAAACGCGTTTTCAGCCCCTGATTGTACACTTAAGGTGAAAATGTCAAAATCTTAAAAATGAGCATAAGCACAATGAAATTAATGCTGGAATCATCTTCAGGATGCTAAAATACACTAAATACAGCAAACATTTTGAGTCTACAACGTTTAGTTTAGGTGTGAGAGCCAAAATGAACTTTTTATTGCTTTAAATGCGTTTTCAGCCTGATTGTGCACTTTAGGTGAAAATGTCAAAATCTTAAAAATGAGCATAAGCACAATGAAATTAATGCTGGAATCATCTTCAGGATGCTAGAATACACTAAATACAGCAAAAATTTTGAGTCTACAACGTTTAGTTTAGGTGTGAGAGCCAAAATGAACTTTTTATTGCTTTAAACGCGTTTTCAGCCCCTGATTGTACACTTAAGGTGAAAATGTCAAAATCTTCAAAATGAGCATAAGCACAATGAAATTAATGCTGGAATCATCTTCAGGATGCTAGAATACACTAAATACAGCAAAAATTTTGAGTCTACAACGTTTAGTTTAGGTGTGAGAGCCAAAATGAACTTTTTATTGCTTTAAACGCGTTTTCAGCCCCTGATTGTACACTTAAGGTGAAAATGTCAAAATCTTAAAAATGAGCATAAGCACAATGAAATTAATGCTGGAATCATCTTCAGGATGCTAGAATACACTGAATACAGCAAAAATTTTGAGTCTACAACGTTTAGTTTAGGTGTGATAGCCAAAATGAACTTTTTATTGCTTTAAACGCGTTTTCAGCCCCTGATTGTACACTTAAGGTGAAAATGTCAAAATCTTAAAAATGAGCATAAGCACAATGAAATTAATGCTGGAATCATCTTTAGGATGCTAAAATACACTAAATAGAGCAAAAATTTTGAGTCTACAACGTTTAGTTTAGGTGTGAGAGCCAAAATGAAGTTTTTATTGCTTTAAACGCGTTTTCAGCCCCTGATTGTACACTTAAGGTGAAAATGTCAAAATCTTAAAAATGAGCATAAGCACAATGAAATTAATGCTGGAATCATCTTCAGGATGCTAAAATACACTAAATACAGCAAAAATTTTGAGTCTACAACGTTTAGTTTAGGTGTGAGAGCCAAAATGAACTTTTTATTGCTTTAAATGCGTTTTCAGCCTGATTGTGCACTTTAGGTGAAAATGTCAAAATCTTAAAAATGAGCATAAGCACAATGAAATTAATGCTGGAATCATCTTCAGGATGCTAGAATACACTAAATACAGCAAAGATTTTGAGTCTACAACGTTTAGTTTAGGTGTGAGAGCCAAAATGAACTTTTTATTGCTTTAAACGCGTTTTCAGCCCCTGATTGTACACTTAAGGTGAAAATGTCAAAATCTTCAAAATGAGCATAAGCACGATGAAATTAATGCTGGAATCATCTTCAGGATGCTAGAATACACCAAATACAGCAAAAATTTTGAGTCTACAACGTTTATTTTAGGTGTGTGAGCCAAAATGAACTTTTTATTGCTTTAAATGCGTTTTCAGCCTGATTGTGCACTTTAGGTTAAAATGTCAAAATCTTCAAAATGAGCATAAGCACGATGAAATTAATGCTGGAATCATCTTCAGGATGCTAGAATACACTAAATACAGCAAAAAAATTGAGTCTACAACGTTTAGTTTAGGTGTGAGAGCCAAAATGAACTTTTTATTGCTTTAAACGCGTTTTCAGCCCCTGATTGTACACTTAAGGTGAAAATGTCAAAATCTTAAAAATGAGCATAAGCACAATGAAATTAATGCTGGAATCATCTTCAGGATGCTAAAATACACTAAATACAGCAAACATTTTGAGTCTACAACGTTTAGTTTAGGTGTGAGAGCCAAAATGAACTTTTTATTGCTTTAAATGCGTTTTCAGCCTGATTGTGCACTTTAGGTGAAAATGTCAAAATCTTAAAAATGAGCATAAGCACAATGAAATTAATGCTGGAATCATCTTCAGGATGCTAGAATACACTAAATACAGCAAAAATTTTGAGTCTACAACGTTTAGTTTAGGTGTGAGAGCCAAAATGAACTTTTTATTGCTTTAAACGCGTTTTCAGCCCCTGATTGTACACTTAAGGTGAAAATGTCAAAATCTTCAAAATGAGCATAAGCACAATGAAATTAATGCTGGAATCATCTTCAGGATGCTAGAATACACTAAATACAGCAAAAATTTTGAGTCTACAACGTTTAGTTTAGGTGTGAGAGCCAAAATGAACTTTTTATTGCTTTAAACGCGTTTTCAGCCCCTGATTGTACACTTAAGGTGAAAATGTCAAAATCTTAAAAATGAGCATAAGCACAATGAAATTAATGCTGGAATCATCTTCAGGATGCTAGAATACACTGAATACAGCAAAAATTTTGAGTCTACAACGTTTAGTTTAGGTGTGATAGCCAAAATGAACTTTTTATTGCTTTAAACGCGTTTTCAGCCCCTGATTGTACACTTAAGGTGAAAATGTCAAAATCTTAAAAATGAGCATAAGCACAATGAAATTAATGCTAGAATCATCTTTAGGATGCTAAAATACACTAAATAGAGCAAAAATTTTGAGTCTACAACGTTTAGTTTAGGTGTGAGAGCCAAAATGAACTTTTTATTGCTTTAAACGCGTTTTCAGCCCCTGATTGTACACTTAAGGTGAAAATGTCAAAATCTTAAAAATGAGCATAAGCACAATGAAATTAATGCTGGAATCATCTTCAGGATGCTAAAATACACTAAATACAGCAAAAATTTTGAGTCTACAACGTTTAGTTTAGGTGTGAGAGCCAAAATGAACTTTTTATTGCTTTAAATGCGTTTTCAGCCTGATTGTGCACTTTAGGTGAAAATGTCAAAATCTTAAAAATGAGCATAAGCACAATGAAATTAATGCTGGAATCATCTTCAGGATGCTAGAATACACTAAATACAGCAAAGATTTTGAGTCTACAACGTTTAGTTTAGGTGTGAGAGACAAAATGAACTTTTTATTGCTTTAAACGCGTTTTCAGCCCCTGATTGTACACTTAAGGTGAAAATGTCAAAATCTTCAAAATGAGCATAAGCACGATGAAATTAATGCTGGAATCATCTTCAGGATGCTAGAATACACCAAATACAGCAAAAATTTTGAGTCTACAACGTTTAGTTTAGGTGTGAGAGCCAAAATGAACTTTTTATTGCTTTAAATGCGTTTTCAGCCTGATTGTGCACTTTAGGTGAAAATGTCAAAATCTTAAAAATGAGCATAAGCACAATGAAATTAATGCTGGAATCATCTTCAGGATGCTAGAATACACTAAATACAGCAAAATTTTTGAGTCTACAACGTTTAGTTTAGGTGTGAGAGCCAAAATGAACTTTTTATTGCTTTAAACGCGTTTTCAGCCCCTGATTGTACACTTAAGGTGAAAATGTCAAAATCTTAAAAATGAGCAAAAGCACAATGAAATTAATGCTGGAATCATCTTCAGGATGCTAGAATACACTGAATACAGCAAAAATTTTGAGTCTACAACGTTTAGTTTAGGTGTGAGAGCCAAAATGAACTTTTTATTGCTTTAAACGCGTTTTCAGCCCCTGATTGTACACTTAAGGTGAAAATGTCAAATTCTTCAAACTGAGCATAAGCACAATGAAATTAATGCTGGAATCATCTTCAGGATGCTAGAATACACTGAATACAGCAAAAAATTTGAGTCTACAACGTTTATTTTAGGTGTGTGAGCCAAAATGAACTTTTTATTGCTTTAAATGCGTTTTCAGCCTGATTGTGCACTTTAGGTGAAAATGTCAAAATCTTCAAAATGAGCATAAGCACGATGAAATTAATGCTGGAATCATCTTCAGGATGCTAGAATACACTAAATACAGCAAAAAATTTGAGTCTACAACGTTTAGTTTAGGTGTGAGAGCCAAAATGAACTTTTTATTGCTTTAAACGCGTTTTCAGCCCCTGATTGTACACTTAAGGTGAAAATGTCAAAATCTTCAAAATGAGCATAAGCACAATGAAATTAATGCTGGAATCATCTTCAAGGATGCTAGAATACACTAAATACAGGAAAAATTTTGAGTCTACAACGTTTAGTTTAGGTGTGAGAGCCAAAATGAACTTTTTATTGCTTTAAATGCGTTTTCAGCCTGATTGTGCACTTTAGGTGAAAATGTCAAAATCTTCAAAATGAGCATAAGCACAATGAAATTAATGCTGGAATCATCTTCAGGATGCTAGAATACACTGAATACAGCAAAAATTTTGAGTCTACAACGTTTAGTTTAGGTGTGTGAGCCAAAATGAACTTTTTATTGCTTTAAACGCGTTTTCAGCCCCTGATTGTACACTTAAGGTGAAAATGTCAAAATCTTCAAAATGAGCATAAGCACAATGAAATTAATGCTGGAATCATCTTCAGGATGCTAGAATACACTAAATACAGCAAAAATTTTGAGTCTACAACGTTTATTTTAGGTGTGAGAGCCAAAATGAACTTTTTATTGCTTTAAATGCGTTTTCAGCCTGATTGTGCACTTTAGGTGAAAATGTCAAAATCTTAAAAATGAGCATAAGCACAATGAAATTAATGCTGGAATCATCTTCAGGATGCTAGAATACACTAAATACAGCAAAAATTTTGAGTCTACAACGTTTAGTTTAGGTGTGAGAGCCAAAATGAACTTTTTATTGCTTTAAACGCGTTTTCAGCCCCTGATTGTACACTTAAGGTGAAAATGTCAAAATCTTAAAAATGAGCATAAGCACAATGAAATTAATGCTGGAATCATCTTCAGGATGCTAGAATACACTGAATACAGCAAAAATTTTGAGTCTACAACGTTTAGTTTAGGTGTGAGAGCCAAAATGAACTTTTTATTTCTTTAAATGCGTTTTCAGCCCCTGATTGTACACTTAAGGTGAAAATGTCAAAATCTTCAAAATGAGCATAAGCACGATGAAATTAATGCTGGAATCATCTTCAGGATGCTAGAATACACTGAATACAGCAAAAAGTTTGAGTCTACAACGTTTAGTTTAGGTGTGAGAGCCAAAATGAACTTTTTATTGCTTTTAATGCGTTTTCAGCCTGATTGTGCACTTTAGGTGAAAATGTCAAAATCTTAAAAATGAGCATAAGCACAATGAAATTAATGCTGGAATAATCTTCAGGATGCTAGAATACACTAAATACAGCAAAAATTTTGAGTCTACAACGTTTAGTTTAGGTGTGAGAGCCAAAATGAACTTTTTATTGCTTTAAATGCGTTTTCAGGAATCATCTTCAGGATGCTAGAATACACTAAATACAGGAAAAATTTTGAGTCTACAACGTTTAGTTTAGGTGTGAGAGCCAAAATGAACTTTTTATTGCTTTAAATGCGTTTTCAGCCTGATTGTGCACTTTAGGTGAAAATGTCAAAATCTTAAAAATGAGCATAAGCACAATGAAATTAATGCTGAAATCAACTTCAGGATGCTAGAATACACTAAATACAGCAAAAATTTTGAGTCTACAACGTTTAGTTTAGGTGTGAGAGCCAAAATGAACTTTTTATTGCTTTAAACGCGTTTTCAGCCCCTGATTGTACACTTAAGGTGAAAATGTCAAAATCTTAAAAATGAGCATAAGCACAATGAAATTAATGCTGGAATCATCTTCAGGATGCTAGAATACACTGAATACAGCAAAAATTTTGAGTCTACAACGTTTAGTTTAGGTGTGAGAGCCAAAATGAACTTTTTATTTCTTTAAACGCGTTTTCAGCCCCTGATTGTACACTTAAGGTGAAAATGTCAAAATCTTCAAAATGAGCATAAGCACGATGAAATTAATGCTGGAATCATCTTCAGGATGCTAGAATACACTGAATACAGCAAAAAGTTTGAGTCTACAACGTTTAGTTTAGGTGTGAGAGCCAAAATGAACTTTTTATTGCTTTTAATGCGTTTTCAGCCTGATTGTGCACTTTAGGTGAAAATGTCAAAATCTTAAAAATGAGCATAAGCACAATGAAATTAATGCTGGAATCATCTTCAGGATGCTAGAATACACTAAATACAGCAAAAATTTTGAGTCTACAACGTTTAGTTTAGGTGTGAGAGCCAAAATGAACTTTTTATTGCTTTAAATGCGTTTTCAGCCTGATTGTGCACTTTAGGTGAAAATGTCAAAATCTTAAAAATGAGCATAAGCACAATGAAATTAATGCTGGAATCATCTTCAGGATGCTAGAATACACTGAATACAGCAAAAAAATTTTGAGTCTACAACGTTTATTTTAGGTGTGTGAGCCAAAATGAACTTTTTATTGCTTTAAATGCGTTTTCAGCCTGATTGTGCACTTTAGGTTAAAATGTCAAAATCTTCAAAATGAGCATAAGCACGATGAAATTAATGCTGGAATCATCTTCAGGATGCTAGAATACACTAAATACAGCAAAAATTTTGAGACTACAACGTTTAGTTTAGGTGTGAGAGCCAAAATGAACTTTTTATTGCTTTAAACGCGTTTTCAGCCCCTGATTGTGCACTTTAGGTGAAAATGTCAAAATCTTAAAAATGAGCATAAGCACAATGAAATTAATGCTGGAATCATCTTCAGGATGCTAGAATACACTGAATACAGCAAAAATTTTGAGTCTACAACGTTTAGTTTAGGTGTGAGAGCCAAAATGAACTTTTTATTGCTTTAAACGCGTTTTCAGCCCCTGATTGTACACTTAAGGTGAAAATGTCAAAATCTTAAAAATGAGCATAAGCACAATGAAATTAATGCTGGAATCATCTTCAGGATGCTAAAATACACTAAATACAGCAAAAATTTTGAGTCTACAACGTTTAGTTTAGGTGTGAGAGCCAAAATGAACTTTTTATTGCTTTAAACGCGTTTTCAGCCTGATTGTACACTTAAGGTGAAAATGTCAAAATCTTCAAAATGAGCATAAGCACAATGAAATTAATGCTGGAATCATCTTCAGGATGCTAGAATACACTAAATACAGCAAAAATTTTGAGTCTACAACGTATAGTTTAGGTGTGAGAGCCAAAATGAACTTTTTATTGCTTTAAATGCGTTTTCAGCCTGATTGTGCACTTTAGGTGAAAATGTCAAAATCTTACAAATGAGCATAAGCACAATGAAATTAATGCTGGAATCATCTTCAGGATGCTAGAATACACTAAATACAGAAAAAATTTTGAGTCTACAACGTTTAGTTTAGGTGCGAGAGCCAAAATGAACTTTTTATTGCTTTAAACGCGTTTTCAGCCCCTGATTGTACACTTAAGGTGAAAATGTCAAAATCTTCAAAATGAGCATAAGCACAATGAAATTAATGCTGGAATCATCTTCAGGATGCTAGAATACACTGAATACAGCAAAAATTTTGAGTCTACAACGTTTATTTTAGGTGTGTGAGCCAAAATGAACTTTTTATTGCTTTAAATGCGTTTTCAGCCTGATTGTGCACTTTAGGTTAAAATGTCAAAATCTTCAAAATGAGCATAAGCACGATGAAATTAATGCTGGAATCATCTTCAGGATGCTAGAATACACTAAATACAGCAAAAATTTTGAGTCTACAACGTTTAGTTTAGGTGTGAGAGCCAAAATGAACTTTTTATTGCTTTAAACGCGTTTTCAGCCCCTGATTGTGCACTTTAGGTGAAAATGTCAAAATCTTAAAAATGAGCATAAGCACAATGAAATTAATGCTGGAATCATCTTCAGGATGCTAGAATACACTGAATACAGCAAAAATTTTGAGTCTACAACGTTTAGTTTAGGTGTGAGAGCCAAAATGAACTTTTTATTGCTTTAAACGCGTTTTCAGCCCCTGATTGTACACTTAAGGTGAAAATGTCAAAATCTTAAAAATGAGCATAAGCACAATGAAATTAATGCTGGAATCATCTTCAGGATGCTAAAATACACTAAATACAGCAAAAATTTTGAGTCTACAACGTTTAGTTTAGGTGTGAGAGCCAAAATGAACTTTTTATTGCTTTAAACGCGTTTTCAGCCTGATTGTACACTTAAGGTGAAAATGTCAAAATCTTCAAAATGAGCATAAGCACAATGAAATTAATGCTGGAATCATCTTCAGGATGCTAGAATACACTAAATACAGCAAAAATTTTGAGTCTACAACGTATAGTTTAGGTGTGAGAGCCAAAATGAACTTTTTATTGCTTTAAATGCGTTTTCAGCCTGATTGTGCACTTTAGGTGAAAATGTCAAAATCTTACAAATGAGCATAAGCACAATGAAATTAATGCTGGAATCATCTTCAGGATGCTAGAATACACTAAATACAGAAAAAATTTTGAGTCTACAACGTTTAGTTTAGGTGTGAGAGCCAAAATGAACTTTTTATTGCTTTAAACGCGTTTTCAGCCCCTGATTGTACACTTAAGGTGAAAATGTCAAAATCTTCAAAATGAGCATAAGCACAATGAAATTAATGCTGGAATCATCTTCAGGATGCTAGAATACACTGAATACAGCAAAAATTTTGAGTCTACAACGTTTATTTTAGGTGTGTGAGCCAAAATGAACTTTTTATTGCTTTAAATGCGTTTTCAGCCTGATTGTGCACTTTAGGTTAAAATGTCAAAATCTTCAAAATGAGCATAAGCACGATGAAATTAATGCTGGAATCATCTTCAGGATGCTAGAATACACTAAATACAGCAAAAAATTTGAGTCTACAACGTTTAGTTTAGGTGTGAGAGCCAAAATGAACTTTTTATTGCTTTAAACGCGTTTTCAGCCCCTGATTGTACACTTAAGGTGAAAATGTCAAAATCTTAAAAATGAGCATAAGCACAATGAAATTAATGCTGGAATCATCTTCAGGATGCTAAAATACACTAAATACAGCAAACATTTTGAGTCTACAACGTTTAGTTTAGGTGTGAGAGCCAAAATGAACTTTTTATTGCTTTAAATGCGTTTTCAGCCTGATTGTGCACTTTAGGTGAAAATGTCAAAATCTTAAAAATGAGCATAAGCACAATGAAATTAATGCTGGAATCATCTTCAGGATGCTAGAATACACTAAATACAGCAAAAATTTTGAGTCTACAACGTTTAGTTTAGGTGTGAGAGCCAAAATGAACTTTTTATTGCTTTAAACGCGTTTTCAGCCCCTGATTGTACACTTAAGGTGAAAATGTCAAAATCTTCAAAATGAGCATAAGCACAATGAAATTAATGCTGGAATCATCTTCAGGATGCTAGAATACACTAAATACAGCAAAAATTTTGAGTCTACAACGTTTAGTTTAGGTGTGAGAGCCAAAATGAACTTTTTATTGCTTTAAACGCGTTTTCAGCCCCTGATTGTACACTTAAGGTGAAAATGTCAAAATCTTAAAAATGAGCATAAGCACAATGAAATTAATGCTGGAATCATCTTCAGGATGCTAGAATACACTGAATACAGCAAAAATTTTGAGTCTACAACGTTTAGTTTAGGTGTGATAGCCAAAATGAACTTTTTATTGCTTTAAACGCGTTTTCAGCCCCTGATTGTACACTTAAGGTGAAAATGTCAAAATCTTAAAAATGAGCATAAGCACAATGAAATTAATGCTGGAATCATCTTTAGGATGCTAAAATACACTAAATAGAGCAAAAATTTTGAGTCTACAACGTTTAGTTTAGGTGTGAGAGCCAAAATGAACTTTTTATTGCTTTAAACGCGTTTTCAGCCCCTGATTGTACACTTAAGGTGAAAATGTCAAAATCTTAAAAATGAGCATAAGCACAATGAAATTAATGCTGGAATCATCTTCAGGATGCTAAAATACACTAAATACAGCAAAAATTTTGAGTCTACAACGTTTAGTTTAGGTGTGAGAGCCAAAATGAACTTTTTATTGCTTTAAATGCGTTTTCAGCCTGATTGTGCACTTTAGGTGAAAATGTCAAAATCTTAAAAATGAGCATAAGCACAATGAATTTAATGCTGGAATCATCTTCAGGATGCTAGAATACACTAAATACAGCAAAGATTTTGAGTCTACAACGTTTAGTTTAGGTGTGAGAGACAAAATGAACTTTTTATTGCTTTAAACGCGTTTTCAGCCCCTGATTGTACACTTAAGGTGAAAATGTCAAAATCTTCAAAATGAGCATAAGCACGATGAAATTAATGCTGGAATCATCTTCAGGATGCTAGAATACACCAAATACAGCAAAAATTTTGAGTCTACAACGTTTAGTTTAGGTGTGAGAGCCAAAATGAACTTTTTATTGCTTTAAATGCGTTTTCAGCCTGATTGTGCACTTTAGGTGAAAATGTCAAAATCTTAAAAATGAGCATAAGCACAATGAAATTAATGCTGGAATCATCTTCAGGATGCTAGAATACACTAAATACAGCAAAATTTTTGAGTCTACAACGTTTAGTTTAGGTGTGAGAGCCAAAATGAACTTTTTATTGCTTTAAACGCGTTTTCAGCCCCTGATTGTACACTTAAGGTGAAAATGTCAAAATCTTAAAAATGAGCAAAAGCACAATGAAATTAATGCTGGAATCATCTTCAGGATGCTAGAATACACTGAATACAGCAAAAATTTTGAGTCTACAACGTTTATTTTAGGTGTGTGAGCCAAAATGAACTTTTTATTGCTTTAAATGCGTTTTCAGCCTGATTGTGCACTTTAGGTGAAAATGTCAAAATCTTCAAAATGAGCATAAGCACGATGAAATTAATGCTGGAATCATCTTCAGGATGCTAGAATACACTAAATACAGCAAAAAATTTGAGTCTACAACGTTTAGTTTAGGTGTGAGAGCCAAAATGAACTTTTTATTGCTTTAAACGCGTTTTCAGCCCCTGATTGTACACTTAAGGTGAAAATGTCAAAATCTTCAAAATGAGCATAAGCATAATGAAATTAATGCTGGAATCATCTTCAAGGATGCTAGAATACACTAAATACAGGAAAAATTTTGAGTCTACAACGTTTAGTTTAGGTGTGAGAGCCAAAATGAACTTTTTATTGCTTTAAATGCGTTTTCAGCCTGATTGTGCACTTTAGGTGAAAATGTCAAAATCTTAAAAATGAGCCTAAGCACAATGAAATTAATACTGGAATCATCTTCAGGATGCTAGAATACACTAAATACAGCAAAAATTTTGAGTCTACAACGTTTAGTTTAGGTGTGAGAGCCAAAATGAACTTTTTATTGCTTTAAACGCGTTTTCAGCCCCTGATTGTACACTTAAGGTGAAAATGTCAAAATCTTAAAAATGAGCATAAGCACAATGAAATTAATGCTGGAATCATCTTCAGGATGCTAGAATACACTGAATACAGCAAAAATTTTGAGTCTACAACGTTTAGTTTAGGTGTGAGAGCCAAAATGAACTTTTTATTGCTTTAAACGCGTTTTCAGCCCCTGATTGTACACATAAGGTGAAAATGTCAAAATCTTAAAAATGAGCATAAGCACAATGAAATTAATGCTGGAATCATCTTCAGGATGCTAGAATACACCAAATACAGCAAAAATTTTGAGTCTACAACGTTTAGTTTAGGTGTGAGAGCCAAAATGAACTTTTTATTGCTTTAAATGCGTTTTCAGCCTGATTGTGCACTTTAGGTGAAAATGTCAAAATCTTAAAAATGAGCATAAGCACAATGAAATTAATGCTGGAATCATCTTCAGGATGCTAGAATACACTAAATACAGCAAAAATTTTGAGTCTACAACGTTTAGTTTAGGTGTGAGAGCCAAAATGAACTTTTTATTGCTTTAAACGCGTTTTCAGCCCCTGATTGTACACTTAAGGTGAAAATGTCAAAATCTTAAAAATGAGCATAAGCACAATGAAATTAATGCTGGAATCATCTTCAGGATGCTAGAATACACTGAATACAGCAAAAATTTTGAGTCTACAACGTTTAGTTTAGGTGTGAGAGCCAAAATGAACTTTTTATTGCTTTAAACGCGTTTTCAGCCCCTGATTGTACACTTAAGGTGAAAATGTCAAAATCTTAAAAATGAGCATAAGCACAATGAAATTAATGCTGGAATCATCTTCAGGATGCTAAAATACACTAAATACAGCAAAAATTTTGAGTCTACAACGTTTAGTTTAGGTGTGAGAGCCAAAATGAACTTTTTATTGCTTTAAATGCGTTTTCAGCCTGATTGTGCACTTTAGGTGAAAATATCAAAATCTTAAAAATGAGCATAAGCACAATGAAATTAATGCTGGAATCATCTTCAGGATGCTAGAATACACTGAATACAGCAAAAATTTTGAGTCTACAACGTTTATTTTAGGTGTGTGAGCCAAAATGAACTTTTTATTGCTTTAAACGCGTTTTCAGCCCCTGATTGTACACTTAAGGTGAAAATGTCAAAATCTTCAAAATGAGCATAAGCACAATGAAATTAATGCTGGAATCATCTTCAGGATGCTAGAATACACTAAATACAGCAAAAATGTTGAGTCTACAACGTATAGTTTAGGTGTGAGAGCCAAAATGAACTTTTTATTGCTTTAAATGCGTTTTCAGCCTGATTGTGCACTTTAGGTGAAAATGTCAAAATCTTAAAAATGAGCATAAGCACAATGAAATTAATGCTGGAATCATCTTCAGGATGCTAGAATACACTAAATACAGCAAAAATTTTGAGTCTACAACGTTTAGTTTAGGTGTGAGAGCCAAAATGAACTTTTTATTGCTTTAAACGCGTTTTCAGCCCCTGATTGTGCACTTTAGGTGAAAATGTCAAAATCTTAAAAATAAGCATAAGCACAATGAAATTAATGCTGGAATCATCTTCAGGATGCTAGAATACACTAAATACAGCAAAATTTTTGAGTCTACAACGTTTAGTTTAGGTGTGAGAGCCAAAATGAACTTTTTATTGCTTTAAACGCGTTTTCAGCCCCTGATTGTACACTTAAGGTGAAAATGTCAAAATCTTAAAAATGAGCAAAAGCACAATGAAATTAATGCTGGAATCATCTTCAGGATGCTAGAATACACTGAATACAGCAAAAATTTTGAGTCTACAACGTTTAGTTTAGGTGTGAGAGCCAAAATGAACTTTTTATTGCTTTAAACGCGTTTTCAGCCCCTGATTGTACACTTAAGGTGAAAATGTCAAAATCTTAAAAATGAGCATAAGCACAATGAAATTAATGCTGGAATCATCTTCAGGATGCTAGAATACACTGAATACAGCAAAAATTTTGAGTCTACAACGTTTAGTTTAGGTGTGAGAGCCAAAATGAACTTTTTATTGCTTTAAACGCGTTTTCAGCCCCTGATTGTACACTTAAGGTGAAAATGTCAAAATCTTAAAAATGAGCAAAAGCACAATGAAATTAATGCTGGAATCATCTTCAGGATGCTAGAATACACTGAATACAGCAAAAATTTTGAGTCTACAACGTTTAGTTTAGGTGTGAGAGCCAAAATGAACTTTTTATTGCTTTAAACGCGTTTTCAGCCCCTGATTGTACACTTAAGGTGAAAATGTCAAAATCTTAAAAATGAGCATAAGCACAATGAAATTAATGCTGGAATCATCTTCAGGATGCTAGAATACACTGAATACAGCAAAAATTTTGAGTCTACAACGTTTAGTTTAGGTGTGAGAGCCAAAATGAACTTTTTATTGCTTTAAACGCGTTTTCAGCCCCTGATTGTACACTTAAGGTGAAAATGTCAAAATCTTAAAAATGAGCATAAGCACAATGAAATTAATGCTGGAATCATCTTCAGGATGCTAAAATACACTAAATACAGCAAAAATTTTGAGTCTACAACGTTTAGTTTAGGTGTGAGAGCCAAAATGAACTTTTTATTGCTTTAAACGCGTTTTCAGCCTGATTGTACACTTAAGGTGAAAATGTCAAAATCTTCAAAATGAGCATAAGCACAATGAAATTAATGCTTGAATCATCTTCAGGATGCTAGAATACACTAAATACAGCAAAAATTTTGAGTCTACAACGTATAGTTTAGGTGTGAGAGCCAAAATGAACTTTTTATTGCTTTAAATGCGTTTTCAGCCTGATTGTGCACTTTAGGTTAAAATGTCAAAATCTTCAAAATGAGCATAAGCACGATGAAATTAATGCTGGAATCATCTTCAGGATGCTAGAATACACTAAATACAGCAAAAAATTTGAGTCTACAACGTTTAGTTTAGGTGTGAGAGCCAAAATGAACTTTTTATTGCTTTAAACGCGTTTTCAGCCCCTGATTGTACACTTAAGGTGAAAATGTCAAAATCTTAAAAATGAGCATAAGCACAATGAAATTAATGCTGGAATCATCTTCAGGATGCTAAAATACACTAAATACAGCAAACATTTTGAGTATAGAACGTTTAGTTTAGGTGTGAGAGCCAAAATGAACTTTTTATTGCTTTAAATGCGTTTTCAGCCTGATTGTGCACTTTAGGTGAAAATGTCAAAATCTTAAAAATGAGCATAAGCACAATGAAATTAATGCTGGAATCATCTTCAGGATGCTAGAATACACTAAATACAGCAAAAATTTTGAGTCTACAACGTTTAGTTTAGGTGTGAGAGCCAAAATGAACTTTTTATTGCTTTAAACGCGTTTTCAGCCCCTGATTGTACACTTAAGGTGAAAATGTCAAAATCTTCAAAATGAGCATAAGCACAATGAAATTAATGCTGGAATCATCTTCAGGATGCTAGAATACACTAAATACAGCAAAAATTTTGAGTCTACAACGTTTAGTTTAGGTGTGAGAGCCAAAATGAACTTTTTATTGCTTTAAACGCGTTTTCAGCCCCTGATTGTACACTTAAGGTGAAAATGTCAAAATCTTAAAAATGAGCATAAGCACAATGAAATTAATGCTGGAATCATCTTCAGGATGCTAGAATACACTGAATACAGCAAAAATTTTGAGTCTACAACGTTTAGTTTAGGTGTGATAGCCAAAATGAACTTTTTATTGCTTTTAACGCGTTTTCAGCCCCTGATTGTACACTTAAGGTGAAAATGTCAAAATCTTAAAAATGAGCATAAGCACAATGAAATTAATGCTGGAATCATCTTTAGGATGCTAAAATACACTAAATAGAGCAAAAATTTTGAGTCTACAACGTTTAGTTTAGGTGTGAGAGCCAAAATGAACTTTTTATTGCTTTAAACGCGTTTTCAGCCCCTGATTGTACACTTAAGGTGAAAATGTCAAAATCTTAAAAATGAGCATAAGCACAATGAAATTAATGCTGGAATCATCTTCAGGATGCTAAAATACACTAAATACAGCAAAAATTTTGAGTCTACAACGTTTAGTTTAGGTGTGAGAGCCAAAATGAACTTTTTATTGCTTTAAATGCGTTTTCAGCCTGATTGTGCACTTTAGGTGAAAATGTCAAAATCTTAAAAATGAGCATAAGCACAATGAAATTAATGCTGGAATCATCTTCAGGATGCTAGAATACACTAAATACAGCAAAGATTTTGAGTCTACAACGTTTAGTTTAGGTGTGAGAGACAAAATGAACTTTTTATTGCTTTAAACGCGTTTTCAGCCCCTGATTGTACACTTAAGGTGAAAATGTCAAAATCTTCAAAATGAGCATAAGCACGATGAAATTAATGCTGGAATCATCTTCAGGATGCTAGAATACACCAAATACAGCAAAAATTTTGAGTCTACAACGTTTAGTTTAGGTGTGAGAGCCAAAATGAACTTTTTATTGCTTTAAATGCGTTTTCAGCCTGATTGTGCACTTTAGGTGAAAATGTCAAAATCTTAAAAATGAGCATAAGCACAATGAAATTAATGCTGGAATCATCTTCAGGATGCTAGAATACACTAAATACAGCAAAATTTTTGAGTCTACAACGTTTAGTTTAGGTGTGAGAGCCAAAATGAACTTTTTATTGCTTTAAACGCGTTTTCAGCCCCTGATTGTACACTTAAGGTGAAAATGTCAAAATCTTAAAAATGAGCAAAAGCACAATGAAATTAATGCTGGAATCATCTTCAGGATGCTAGAATACACTGAATACAGCAAAAATTTTGAGTCTACAACGTTTAGTTTAGGTGTGAGAGCCAAAATGAACTTTTTATTGCTTTAAACGCGTTTTCAGCCCCTGATTGTACACTTAAAGTGAAAATGTCAAATTCTTCAAACTGAGCATAAGCACAATGAAATTAATGCTGGAATCATCTTCAGGATGCTAGAATACACTAAATACAGCAAAAAATTTGAGTCTACAACGTTTAGTTTAGGTGTGAGAGCCAAAATGAACTTTTTATTGCTTTAAACGCGTTTTCAGCACCTGATTGTACACTTAAGGTGAAAATGTCAAAATCTTCAAAATGAGCATAAGCACAATGAAATTAATGCTGGAATCATCTTCAAGGATGCTAGAATACACTAAATACAGGAAAAATTTTGAGTCTACAACGTTTAGTTTAGGTGTGAGAGCCAAAATGAACTTTTTATTGCTTTAAATGCGTTTTCAGCCTGATTGTGCACTTTAGGTGAAAATGTCAAAATCTTAAAAATGAGCATAAGCACAATGAAATTAATGCTGGAATCATCTTCAGGATGCTAGAATACACTAAATACAGCAAAAATTTTGAGTCTACAACGTTTAGTTTAGGTGTGAGAGCCAAAATGAACTTTTTATTGCTTTAAACGCGTTTTCAGCCCCTGATTGTACACTTAAGGTGAAAATGTCAAAATCTTCAAAATGAGCATAAGCACAATGAAATTAATGCTGGAATCATCTTCAGGATGCTAGAATACACTGAATACAGCAAAAATTTTGAGTCTACAACGTTTATTTTAGGTGTGTGAGCCAAAATGAACTTTTTATTGCTTTAAACGCGTTTTCAGCCCCTGATTGTACACTTAAGGTGAAAATGTCAAAATCTTCAAAATGAGCATAAGCACAATGAAATTAATGCTGGAATCATCTTCAGGATGCTAGAATACACTAAATACAGCAAAAATTTTGAGTCTACAACGTTTATTTTAGGTGTGAGAGCCAAAATGAACTTTTTATTGCTTTAAATGCGTTTTCAGCCTGATTGTGCACTTTAGGTGAAAATGTCAAAATCTTAAAAATGAGCATAAGCACAATGAAATTAATGCTGGAATCATCTTCAGGATGCTAGAATACACTAAATACAGCAAAAATGTTGAGTCTACAACGTATAGTTTAGGTGTGAGAGCCAAAATGAACTTTTTATTGCTTTAAACGCGTTTTCAGCCCCTGATTGTACACTTAAGGTGAAAATGTCAAAATCTTCAAAATGAGCATAAGCACGATGAAATTAATGCTGGAATCATCTTCAGGATGCTAGAATACACTAAATACAGCAAAAATTTTGAGTCTACAACGTTTAGTTTAGGTGTGAGAGCCAAAATGAACTTTTTATTGCTTTAAATGCGTTTTCAGCCTGATTGTGCACTTTAGGTGAAAATGTCAAAATCTTAAAAATAAGCATAAGCACAATGAAATTAATGCTGGAATCATCTTCAGGATGCTAGAATACACTAAATACAGCAAAATTTTTGAGTCTACAACGTTTAGTTTAGGTGTGAGAGCCAAAATGAACTTTTTATTGCTTTAAACGCGTTTTCAGCCCCTGATTGTACACTTAAGGTGAAAATGTCAAAATCTTAAAAATGAGCAAAAGCACAATGAAATTAATGCTGGAATCATCTTTAGGATGCTAGAATACACTGAATACAGCAAAAATTTTGAGTCTACAACGTTTAGTTTAGGTGTGAGAGCCAAAATGAACTTTTTATTGCTTTAAACGCGTTTTCAGCCCCTGATTGTACACTTAAGGTGAAAATGTCAAATTCTTCAAACTGAGCATAAGCACAATGAAATTAATGCTGGAATCATCTTCAGGATGCTAGAATACACTGAATACAGCAAAAATTTTGAGTCTACAACGTTTATTTTAGGTGTGTGAGCCAAAATGAACTTTTTATTGCTTTAAATGCGTTTTCAGCCTGATTGTGCACTTTAGGTGAAAATGTCAAAATCTTCAAAATGAGCATAAGCACGATGAAATTAATGCTGGAATCATCTTCAGGATGCTAGAATACACTAAATACAGCAAAAAATTTGAGTCTACAACGTTTAGTTTAGGTGTGAGAGCCAAAATGAACTTTTTATTGCTTTAAACGCGTTTTCAGCCCCTGATTGTACACTTAAGGTGAAAATGTCAAAATCTTCAAAATGAGCATAAGCACAATGAAATTAATGCTGGAATCATCTTCAGGATGCTAGAATACACTAAATACAGGAAAAATTTTGAGTCTACAACGTTTAGTTTAGGTGTGAGAGCCAAAATGAACTTTTTATTGCTTTAAATGCGTTTTCAGCCTGATTGTGCACTTTAGGTGAAAATGTCAAAATCTTAAAAATGAGCATAAGCACAATGAAATTAATGCTGAAATCAACTTCAGGATGCTAGAATACACTAAATACAGCAAAAATTTTGAGTCTACAACGTTTAGTTTAGGTGTGAGAGCCAAAATGAACTTTTTATTGCTTTAAACGCGTTTTCAGCCCCTGATTGTACACTTAAGGTGAAAATGTCAAAATCTTAAAAATGAGCATAAGCACAATGAAATTAATGCTGGAATCATCTTCAGGATGCTAGAATACACTGAATACAGCAAAAATTTTGAGTCTACAACGTTTAGTTTAGGTGTGAGAGCCAAAATGAACTTTTTATTTCTTTAAACGCGTTTTCAGCCCCTGATTGTACACTTAAGGTGAAAATGTCAAAATCTTCAAAATGAGCATAAGCACGATGAAATTAATGCTGGAATCATCTTCAGGATGCTAGAATACACTGAATACAGCAAAAAGTTTGAGTCTACAACGTTTAGTTTAGGTGTGAGAGCCAAAATGAACTTTTTATTGCTTTAAATGCGTTTTCAGCCTGATTGTGCACTTTAGGTGAAAATGTCAAAATCTTAAAAATGAGCATAAGCACGATGAAATTAATGCTGGAATCATCTTCAGGATGCTAGAATACACTGAATACAGCAAAAATTTTGAGTCTACAACGTTTAGTTTAGGTGTGAGAGCCAAAATGAACTTTTTATTGCTTTAAATGCGTTTTCAGCCCCTGATTGTACACTTAAGGTGAAAATGTCAAAATCTTAAAAATGAGCATAAGCACAATGAAATTAATGCTGGAATCATCTTCAGGATGCTAGAATACACTAAATACAGCAAAAATTTTGAGTCTACAACGTTTAGTTTAGGTGTGAGAGCCAAAATGAACTTTTTATTGCTTTAAATGCGTTTTCAGCCTGATTGTGCACTTTAGGTGAAAATGTCAAAATCTTAAAAATGAGCATAAGCACAATGAAATTAATGCTGGAATCATCTTCAGGATGCTAGAATACACTGAATACAGCAAAAATTTTGAGTCTACAACGTTTAGTTTAGGTGTGAGAGCCAAAATGAACTTTTTATTGCTTTAAACGCGTTTTCAGCCCCTGATTGTACACTTAAGGTGAAAATGTCAAAATCTTCAAAATGAGCATAAGCACAATGAAATTAATGCTGGAATCATCTTCAGGATGCTAGAATACACTAAATACAGCAAAAATGTTGAGTCTACAACGTATAGTTTAGGTGTGAGAGCCAAAATGAACTTTTTATTGCTTTAAATGCGTTTTCAGCCTGATTGTGCACTTTAGGTGAAAATGTCAAAATCTTAAAAATGAGCATAAGCACAATGAAATTAATGCTGGAATCATCTTCAGGATGCTAGAATACACTAAATACAGCAAAAATTTTGAGTCTACAACGTTTAGTTTAGGTGTGAGAGCCAAAATGAACTTTTTTATTGCTTTAAACGCGTTTTCAGCCCCTGATTGTACACTTAAGGTGAAAATGTCAAAATCTTCAAAATGAGCATAAGCACGATGAAATTAATGCTGGAATCATCTTCAGGATGCTAGAATACACTGAATACAGCAAAAAGTTTGAGTCTACAACGTTTAGTTTAGGTGTGAGAGCCAAAATGAACTTTTTATTGCTTTAAATGCGTTTTCAGCCTGATTGTGCACTTTAGGGGAAAATGTCAAAATCTTAAAAATGAGCATAAGCACGATGAAATTAATGCTGGAATCATCTTCAGGATGCTAGAATACACTGGATACAGCAAAAATTTTGAGTCTACAACGTTTAGTTTAGGTGTGAGAGCCAAAATGAACTTTTTATTGCTTTAAATGCGTTTTCAGCCCCTGATTGTACACTTAAGGTGAAAATGTCAAAATCTTAAAAATGAGCATAAGCACAATGAAATTAATGCTGGAATCATCTTCAGGATGCTAGAATACACTAAATACAGCAAAAATTTTGAGTCTACAACGTTTAGTTTAGGTGTGAGAGCCAAAATGAACTTTTTATTGCTTTAAATGCGTTTTCAGCCTGATTGTGCACTTTAGGTGAAAATGTCAAAATCTTAAAAATGAGCATAAGCACGATGAAATTAATGCTGGAATCATCTTCAGGATGCTAGAATACACTGAATACAGCAAAAATTTTGAGTCTACAACGTTTATTTTAGGTGTGTGAGCCAAAATGAACTTTTTATTGCTTTAAACGCGTTTTCAGCCCCTGATTGTACACTTAAGGTGAAAATGTCAAAATCTTCAAAATGAGCATAAGCACAATGAAATTAATGCTGGAATCATCTTCAGGATGCTAGAATACACTAAATACAGCAAAAATTTTGAGTCTACAACGTTTATTTTAGGTGTGAGAGCCAAAATGAACTTTTTATTGCTTTAAATGCGTTTTCAGCCTGATTGTGCACTTTAGGTGAAAATGTCAAAATCTTAAAAATGAGCATAAGCACAATGAAATTAATGCTGGAATCATCTTCAGGATGCTAGAATACACTAAATACAGCAAAAATTTTGAGTCTACAACGTTTAGTTTAGGTGTGAGAGCCAAAATGAACTTTTTATTGCTTTAAACGCGTTTTCAGCCCCTGATTGTACACTTAAGGTGAAAATGTCAAAATCTTCAAAATGAGCATAAGCACAATGAAATTAATGCTGGAATCATCTTCAGGATGCTAGAATACACTAAATACAGCAAAAATGTTGAGTCTACAACGTATAGTTTAGGTGTGAGAGCCAAAATGAACTTTTTATTGCTTTAAATGCGTTTTCAGCCTGATTGTGCACTTTAGGTGAAAATGTCAAAATCTTAAAAATGAGCATAAGCACAATGAAATTAATGCTGGAATCATCTTCAGGATGCTAGAATACACTAAATACAGCAAAAATTTTGAGTCTACAACGTTTAGTTTAGGTGTGAGAGCCAAAATGAACTTTTTATTGCTTTAAACGCGTTTTCAGCCCCTGATTGTACACTTAAGGTGAAAATGTCAAAATCTTCAAAATGAGCATAAGCACGATGAAATTAATGCTGGAATCATCTTCAGGATGCTAGAATACACTAAATACAGCAAAAATTTTGAGTCTACAACGTTTAGTTTAGGTGTGAGAGCCAAAATGAACTTTTTATTGCTTTAAACGCGTTTTCAGCCCCTGATTGTACACTTAAGGTGAAAATGTCAAAATCTTCAAAATGAGCATAAGCACAATGAAATTAATGCTGGAATCATCTTCAGGATGCTAGAATACACTGAATACAGCAAAAATTTTGAGTCTACAACGTTTATTTTAGGTGTGTGAGCCAAAATGAACTTTTTATTGCTTTAAACGCGTTTTCAGCCCCTGATTGTACACTTAAGGTGAAAATGTCAAAATCTTCAAAATGAGCATAAGCACAATGAAATTAATGCTGGAATCATCTTCAGGATGCTAGAATACACTAAATACAGCAAAAATTTTGAGTCTACAACGTTTATTTTAGGTGTGAGAGCCAAAATGAACTTTTTATTGCTTTAAATGCGTTTTCAGCCTGATTGTGCACTTTAGGTGAAAATGTCAAAATCTTAAAAATGAGCATAAGCACAATGAAATTAATGCTGGAGTCATCTTCAGGATGCTAGAATACACTAAATACAGCAAAAATTTTGAGTCTACAACGTTTAGTTTAGGTGTGAGAGCCAAAATGAACTTTTTATTGCTTTAAACGCGTTTTAAGCCCCTGATTGTACACTTAAGGTGAAAATGTCAAAATCTTCAAAATGAGCATAAGCACAATGAAATTAATGCTGGAATCATCTTCAGGATGCTAGAATACACTAAATACAGCAAAAATGTTGAGTCTACAACGTATAGTTTAGGTGTGAGAGCCAAAATGAACTTTTTATTGCTTTAAATGCGTTTTCAGCCTGATTGTGCACTTTAGGTGAAAATGTCAAAATCTTAAAAATGAGCATAAGCACAATGAAATTAATGCTGGAATCATCTTCAGGATGCTAGAATACACTAAATACAGCAAAAATTTTGAGTCTACAACGTTTAGTTTAGGTGTGAGAGCCAAAATGAACTTTTTATTGCTTTAAACGCGTTTTCAGCCCCTGATTGTACACTTAAGGTGAAAATGTCAAAATCTTCAAAATGAGCATAAGCACGATGAAATTAATGCTGGAATCATCTTCAGGATGCTAGAATACACTAAATACAGCAAAAATTTTGAGTCTACAACGTTTAGTTTAGGTGTGAGAGCCAAAATGAACTTTTTATTGCTTTAAATGCGTTTTCAGCCTGATTGTGCACTTTAGGTGAAAATGTCAAAATCTTAAAAATAAGCATAAGCACAATGAAATTAATGCTGGAATCATCTTCAGGATGCTAGAATACACTAAATACAGCAAAATTTTTGAGTCTACAACGTTTAGTTTAGGTGTGAGAGCCAAAATAAACTTTTTATTGCTTTAAACGCGTTTTCAGCCCCTGATTGTACACTTAAGGTGAAAATGTCAAAATCTTAAAAATGAGCAAAAGCACAATGAAATTAATGCTGGAATCATCTTCAGGATGCTAGAATACACTGAATACAGCAAAAATTTTGAGTCTACAACGTTTAGTTTAGGTGTGAGAGCCAAAATGAACTTTTTATTGCTTTAAACGCGTTTTCAGCCCCTGATTGTACACTTAAGGTGAAAATGTCAAAATCTTCAAAATGAGCATAAGCACAATGAAATTAATGCTGGAATCATCTTCAGGATGCTAGAATACACTAAATACAGGAAAAATTTTGAGTCTACAACGTTTAGTTTAGGTGTGAGAGCCAAAATGAACTTTTTATTGCTTTAAATGCGTTTTCAGCCTGATTGTGCACTTTAGGTGAAAATGTCAAAATCTTAAAAATAAGCATAAGCACAATGAAATTAATGCTGAAATCAACTTCAGGATGCTAGAATACACTAAATACAGCAAAAATTTTGAGTCTACAACGTTTAGTTTAGGTGTGAGAGCCAAAATGAACTTTTTATTGCTTTAAACGCGTTTTCAGCCCCTGATTGTACACTTAAGGTCTAAATGTCAAAATCTTCAAAATGAGCATAAGCACAATGAAATTAATGCTGGAATCATCTTCAGGATGCTAGAATACACTGAATACAGCAAAAATTTTGAGTCTACAACGTTTAGTTTAGGTGTGAGAGCCAAAATGAACTTTTTATTGCTTTAAATGCGTTTTCAGCCTGATTGTGCACTTTAGGTGAAAATGTCAAAATCTTACAAATGAGCATAAGCACAATGAAATTAATGCTGGAATCATCTTCAGGATGCTAGAATACACTAAATACAGAAAAAATTTTGAGTCTACAACGTTTAGTTTAGGTGTGAGAGCCAAAATGAACTTTTTATTGCTTTAAACGCGTTTTCAGCCCCTGATTGTACACTTAAGGTGAAAATGTCAAAATCTTCAAAATGAGCATAAGCACAATGAAATTAATGCTGGAATCATCTTCAGGATGCTAGAATACACTAAATACAGCAAAAATTTTGAGTCTACAACGTTTATTTTAGGTGTGAGAGCCAAAATGAACTTTTTATTGCTTTAAATGCGTTTTCAGCCTGATTGTGCACTTTAGGTGAAAATGTCAAAATCTTAAAAATGAGCATAAGCACAATGAAATTAATGCTGGAGTCATCTTCAGGATGCTAGAATACACTAAATACAGCAAAAATTTTGAGTCTACAACGTTTAGTTTAGGTGTGAGAGCCAAAATGAACTTTTTATTGCTTTAAACGCGTTTTAAGCCCCTGATTGTACACTTAAGGTGAAAATGTCAAAATCTTCAAAATGAGCATAAGCACAATGAAATTAATGCTGGAATCATCTTCAGGATGCTAGAATACACTAAATACAGCAAAAATGTTGAGTCTACAACGTATAGTTTAGGTGTGAGAGCCAAAATGAACTTTTTATTGCTTTAAATGCGTTTTCAGCCTGATTGTGCACTTTAGGTGAAAATGTCAAAATCTTAAAAATGAGCATAAGCACAATGAAATTAATGCTGGAATCATCTTCAGGATGCTAGAATACACTAAATACAGCAAAAATTTTGAGTCTACAACGTTTAGTTTAGGTGTGAGAGCCAAAATGAACTTTTTATTGCTTTAAACGCGTTTTCAGCCCCTGATTGTACACTTAAGGTGAAAATGTCAAAATCTTCAAAATGAGCATAAGCACGATGAAATTAATGCTGGAATCATCTTCAGGATGCTAGAATACACTAAATACAGCAAAAATTTTGAGTCTACAACGTTTAGTTTAGGTGTGAGAGCCAAAATGAACTTTTTATTGCTTTAAATGCGTTTTCAGCCTGATTGTGCACTTTAGGTGAAAATGTCAAAATCTTAAAAATAAGCATAAGCACAATGAAATTAATGCTGGAATCATCTTCAGGATGCTAGAATACACTAAATACAGCAAAATTTTTGAGTCTACAACGTTTAGTTTAGGTGTGAGAGCCAAAATAAACTTTTTATTGCTTTAAACGCGTTTTCAGCCCCTGATTGTACACTTAAGGTGAAAATGTCAAAATCTTAAAAATGAGCAAAAGCACAATGAAATTAATGCTGGAATCATCTTCAGGATGCTAGAATACACTGAATACAGCAAAAATTTTGAGTCTACAACGTTTAGTTTAGGTGTGAGAGCCAAAATGAACTTTTTATTGCTTTAAACGCGTTTTCAGCCCCTGATTGTACACTTAAGGTGAAAATGTCAAAATCTTCAAAATGAGCATAAGCACAATGAAATTAATGCTGGAATCATCTTCAGGATGCTAGAATACACTAAATACAGGAAAAATTTTGAGTCTACAACGTTTAGTTTAGGTGTGAGAGCCAAAATGAACTTTTTATTGCTTTAAATGCGTTTTCAGCCTGATTGTGCACTTTAGGTGAAAATGTCAAAATCTTAAAAATAAGCATAAGCACAATGAAATTAATGCTGAAATCAACTTCAGGATGCTAGAATACACTAAATACAGCAAAAATTTTGAGTCTACAACGTTTAGTTTAGGTGTGAGAGCCAAAATGAACTTTTTATTGCTTTAAACGCGTTTTCAGCCCCTGATTGTACACTTAAGGTCTAAATGTCAAAATCTTCAAAATGAGCATAAGCACAATGAAATTAATGCTGGAATCATCTTCAGGATGCTAGAATACACTGAATACAGCAAAAATTTTGAGTCTACAACGTTTAGTTTAGGTGTGAGAGCCAAAATGAACTTTTTATTGCTTTAAATGCGTTTTCAGCCTGATTGTGCACTTTAGGTGAAAATGTCAAAATCTTACAAATGAGCATAAGCACAATGAAATTAATGCTGGAATCATCTTCAGGATGCTAGAATACACTAAATACAGAAAAAATTTTGAGTCTACAACGTTTAGTTTAGGTGTGAGAGCCAAAATGAACTTTTTATTGCTTTAAACGCGTTTTCAGCCCCTGATTGTACACTTAAGGTGAAAATGTCAAAATCTTCAAAATGAGCATAAGCACAATGAAATTAATGCTGGAATCATCTTCAGGATGCTAGAATACACTGAATACAGCAAAAATTTTGAGTCTACAACGTTTATTTTAGGTGTGTGAGCCAAAATGAACTTTTTATTGCTTTAAATGCGTTTTCAGCCTGATTGTGCACTTTAGGTTAAAATGTCAAAATCTTCAAAATGAGCATAAGCACGATGAAATTAATGCTGGAATCATCTTCAGGATGCTAGAATACACTAAATACAGCAAAAAATTTGAGTCTACAACGTTTAGTTTAGGTGTGAGAGCCAAAATGAACTTTTTATTGCTTTAAACGCGTTTTCAGCCCCTGATTGTACACTTAAGGTGAAAATGTCAAAATCTTAAAAATGAGCATAAGCACAATGAAATTAATGCTGGAATCATCTTCAGGATGCTAAAATACACTAAATACAGCAAACATTTTGAGTCTACAACGTTTAGTTTAGGTGTGAGAGCCAAAATGAACTTTTTATTGCTTTAAATGCGTTTTCAGCCTGATTGTGCACTTTAGGTGAAAATGTCAAAATCTTAAAAATGAGCATAAGCACAATGAAATTAATGCTGGAATCATCTTCAGGATGCTAGAATACACTAAATACAGCAAAAATTTTGAGTCTACAACGTTTAGTTTAGGTGTGAGAGCCAAAATGAACTTTTTATTGCTTTAAACGCGTTTTCAGCCTGATTGTACACTTAAGGTGAAAATGTCAAAATCTTCAAAATGAGCATAAGCACAATGAAATTAATGCTGGAATCATCTTCAGGATGCTAGAATACACTAAATACAGTAAAAATTTTGAGTCTACAACGTATAGTTTAGGTGTGAGAGCCAAAATGAACTTTTTATTGCTTTAAATGCGTTTTCAGCCTGATTGTGCACTTTAGGTGAAAATGTCAAAATCTTACAAATGAGCATAAGCACAATGAAATTAATGCTGGAATCATCTTCAGGATGCTAGAATACACTAAATACAGAAAAATTTTTGAGTCTACAACGTTTAGTTTAGGTGTGAGAGCCAAAATGAACTTTTTATTGCTTTAAACGCGTTTTCAGCCCCTGATTGTACACTTAAGGTGAAAATGTCAAAATCTTCAAAATGAGCATAAGCACAATGAAATTAATGCTGGAATCATCTTCAGGATGCTAGAATACACTGAATACAGCAAAAATTTTGAGTCTACAACGTTTATTTTAGGTGTGTGAGCCAAAATGAACTTTTTATTGCTTTAAATGCGTTTTCAGCCTGATTGTGCACTTTAGGTTAAAATGTCAAAATCTTCAAAATGAGCATAAGCACGATGAAATTAATGCTGGAATCATCTTCAGGATGCTAGAATACACTAAATACAGCAAAAAATTTGAGTCTACAACGTTTAGTTTAGGTGTGAGAGCCAAAATGAACTTTTTATTGCTTTAAACGCGTTTTCAGCCCCTGATTGTACACTTAAGGTGAAAATGTCAAAATCTTAAAAATGAGCATAAGCACAATGAAATTAATGCTGGAATCATCTTCAGGATGCTAAAATACACTAAATACAGCAAACATTTTGAGTCTACAACGTTTAGTTTAGGTGTGAGAGCCAAAATGAACTTTTTATTGCTTTAAATGCGTTTTCAGCCTGATTGTGCACTTTAGGTGAAAATGTCAAAATCTTAAAAATGAGCATAAGCACAATGAAATTAATGCTGGAATCATCTTCAGGATGCTAGAATACACTAAATACAGCAAAAATTTTGAGTCTACAACGTTTAGTTTAGGTGTGAGAGCCAAAATGAACTTTTTATTGCTTTAAACGCGTTTTCAGCCCCTGATTGTACACTTAAGGTGAAAATGTCAAAATCTTCAAAATGAGCATAAGCACAATGAAATTAATGCTGGAATCATCTTCAGGATGCTAGAATACACTAAATACAGCAAAAATTTTGAGTCTACAACGTTTAGTTTAGGTGTGAGAGCCAAAATGAACTTTTTATTGCTTTAAACGCGTTTTCAGCCCCTGATTGTACACTTAAGGTGAAAATGTCAAAATCTTAAAAATGAGCATAAGCACAATGAAATTAATGCTGGAATCATCTTCAGGATGCTAGAATACACTGAATACAGCAAAAATTTTGAGTCTACAACGTTTAGTTTAGGTGTGATAGCCAAAATGAACTTTTTATTGCTTTAAACGCGTTTTCAGCCCCTGATTGTACACTTAAGGTGAAAATGTCAAAATCTTAAAAATGAGCATAAGCACAATGAAATTAATGCTGGAATCATCTTTAGGATGCTAAAATACACTAAATAGAGCAAAAATTTTGAGTCTACAACGTTTAGTTTAGGTGTGAGAGCCAAAATGAACTTTTTATTGCTTTAAACGCGTTTTCAGCCCCTGATTGTACACTTAAGGTGAAAATGTCAAAATCTTAAAAATGAGCATAAGCACAATGAAATTAATGCTGGAATCATCTTCAGGATGCTAAAATACACTAAATACAGCAAAAATTTTGAGTCTACAACGTTTAGTTTAGGTGTGAGAGCCAAAATGAACTTTTTATTGCTTTAAATGCGTTTTCAGCCTGATTGTGCACTTTAGGTGAAAATGTCAAAATCTTAAAAATGAGCATAAGCACAATGAAATTAATGCTGGAATCATCTTCAGGATGCTAGAATACACTAAATACAGCAAAGATTTTGAGTCTACAACGTTTAGTTTAGGTGTGAGAGACAAAATGAACTTTTTATTGCTTTAAACGCGTTTTCAGCCCCTGATTGTACACTTAAGGTGAAAATGTCAAAATCTTCAAAATGAGCATAAGCACGATGAAATTAATGCTGGAATCATCTTCAGGATGCTAGAATACACCAAATACAGCAAAAATTTTGAGTCTACAACGTTTAGTTTAGGTGTGAGAGCCAAAATGAACTTTTTATTGCTTTAAATGCGTTTTCAGCCTGATTGTGCACTTTAGGTGAAAATGTCAAAATCTTAAAAATGAGCATAAGCACAATGAAATTAATGCTGGAATCATCTTCAGGATGCTAGAATACACTAAATACAGCAAAAATTTTGAGTCTACAACGTTTAGTTTAGGTGTGAGAGCCAAAATGAACTTTTTATTGCTTTAAATGCGTTTTCAGCCCCTGATTGTACACTTAAGGTGAAAATGTCAAAATCTTAAAAATGAGCATAAGCACAATGAAATTAATGCTGGAATCATCTTCAGGATGCTAGAATACACTAAATACAGCAAAAATTTTGAGTCTACAACGTTTAGTTTAGGTGTGAGAGCCAAAATGAACTTTTTATTGCTTTAAATGCGTTTTCAGCCTGATTGTGCACTTTAGGTGAAAATGTCAAAATCTTAAAAATGAGCATAAGCACAATGAAATTAATGCTGGAATCATCTTCAGGATGCTAGAATACACTGAATACAGCAAAAATTTTGAGTCTACAACGTTTAGTTTAGGTGTGAGAGCCAAAATGAACTTTTTATTGCTTTAAACGCGTTTTCAGCCCCTGATTGTACACTTAAGGTGAAAATGTCAAAATCTTCAAAATGAGCATAAGCACAATGAAATTAATGCTGGAATCATCTTCAGGATGCTAGAATACACTAAATACAGCAAAAATGTTGAGTCTACAACGTATAGTTTAGGTGTGAGAGCCAAAATGAACTTTTTATTGCTTTAAATGCGTTTTCAGCCTGATTGTGCACTTTAGGTGAAAATGTCAAAATCTTAAAAATGAGCATAAGCACAATGAAATTAATGCTGGAATCATCTTCAGGATGCTAGAATACACTGAATACAGCAAAAATTTTGAGTCTACAACGTTTAGTTTAGGTGTGATAGCCAAAATGAACTTTTTATTGCTTTAAACGCGTTTTCAGCCCCTGATTGTACACTTAAGGTGAAAATGTCAAAATCTTAAAAATGAGCATAAGCACAATGAAATTAATGCTGGAATCATCTTTAGGATGCTAAAATACACTAAATAGAGCAAAAATTTTGAGTCTACAACGTTTAGTTTAGGTGTGAGAGCCAAAATGAACTTTTTATTGCTTTAAACGCGTTTTCAGCCCCTGATTGTACACTTAAGGTGAAAATGTCAAAATCTTAAAAATGAGCATAAGCACAATGAAATTAATGCTGGAATCATCTTCAGGATGCTAAAATACACTAAATACAGCAAAAATTTTGAGTCTACAACGTTTAGTTTAGGTGTGAGAGCCAAAATGAACTTTTTATTGCTTTAAATGCGTTTTCAGCCTGATTGTGCACTTTAGGTGAAAATGTCAAAATCTTAAAAATGAGCATAAGCACAATGAAATTAATGCTGGAATCATCTTCAGGATGCTAGAATACACTAAATACAGCAAAGATTTTGAGTCTACAACGTTTAGTTTAGGTGTGAGAGACAAAATGAACTTTTTATTGCTTTAAACGCGTTTTCAGCCCCTGATTGTACACTTAAGGTGAAAATGTCAAAATCTTCAAAATGAGCATAAGCACGATGAAATTAATGCTGGAATCATCTTCAGGATGCTAGAATACACCAAATACAGCAAAAATTTTGAGTCTACAACGTTTAGTTTAGGTGTGAGAGCCAAAATGAACTTTTTATTGCTTTAAATGCGTTTTCAGCCTGATTGTGCACTTTAGGTGAAAATGTCAAAATCTTAAAAATGAGCATAAGCACAATGAAATTAATGCTGGAATCATCTTCAGGATGCTAGAATACACTAAATACAGCAAAAATTTTGAGTCTACAACGTTTAGTTTAGGTGTGAGAGCCAAAATGAACTTTTTATTGCTTTAAATGCGTTTTCAGCCCCTGATTGTACACTTAAGGTGAAAATGTCAAAATCTTAAAAATGAGCATAAGCACAATGAAATTAATGCTGGAATCATCTTCAGGATGCTAGAATACACTAAATACAGCAAAAATTTTGAGTCTACAACGTTTAGTTTAGGTGTGAGAGCCAAAATGAACTTTTTATTGCTTTAAATGCGTTTTCAGCCTGATTGTGCACTTTAGGTGAAAATGTCAAAATCTTAAAAATGAGCATAAGCACAATGAAATTAATGCTGGAATCATCTTCAGGATGCTAGAATACACTGAATACAGCAAAAATTTTGAGTCTACAACGTTTAGTTTAGGTGTGAGAGCCAAAATGAACTTTTTATTGCTTTAAACGCGTTTTCAGCCCCTGATTGTACACTTAAGGTGAAAATGTCAAAATCTTCAAAATGAGCATAAGCACAATGAAATTAATGCTGGAATCATCTTCAGGATGCTAGAATACACTAAATACAGCAAAAATGTTGAGTCTACAACGTATAGTTTAGGTGTGAGAGCCAAAATGAACTTTTTATTGCTTTAAATGCGTTTTCAGCCTGATTGTGCACTTTAGGTGAAAATGTCAAAATCTTAAAAATGAGCATAAGCACAATGAAATTAATGCTGGAATCATCTTCAGGATGCTAGAATACACTAAATACAGCAAAAATTTTGAGTCTACAACGTTTAGTTTAGGTGTGAGAGCCAAAATGAACTTTTTTATTGCTTTAAACGCGTTTTCAGCCCCTGATTGTACACTTAAGGTGAAAATGTCAAAATCTTCAAAATGAGCATAAGCACGATGAAATTAATGCTGGAATCATCTTCAGGATGCTAGAATACACTGAATACAGCAAAAAGTTTGAGTCTACAACGTTTAGTTTAGGTGTGAGAGCCAAAATGAACTTTTTATTGCTTTAAATGCGTTTTCAGCCTGATTGTGCACTTTAGGGGAAAATGTCAAAATCTTAAAAATGAGCATAAGCACGATGAAATTAATGCTGGAATCATCTTCAGGATGCTAGAATACACTGGATACAGCAAAAATTTTGAGTCTACAACGTTTAGTTTAGGTGTGAGAGCCAAAATGAACTTTTTATTGCTTTAAATGCGTTTTCAGCCCCTGATTGTACACTTAAGGTGAAAATGTCAAAATCTTAAAAATGAGCATAAGCACAATGAAATTAATGCTGGAATCATCTTCAGGATGCTAGAATACACTAAATACAGCAAAAATTTTGAGTCTACAACGTTTAGTTTAGGTGTGAGAGCCAAAATGAACTTTTTATTGCTTTAAATGCGTTTTCAGCCTGATTGTGCACTTTAGGTGAAAATGTCAAAATCTTAAAAATGAGCATAAGCACGATGAAATTAATGCTGGAATCATCTTCAGGATGCTAGAATACACTGAATACAGCAAAAATTTTGAGTCTACAACGTTTAGTTTAGGTGTGAGAGCCAAAATGAACTTTTTATTGCTTTAAACGCGTTTTCAGCCCCTGATTGTACACTTAAGGTGAAAATGTCAAAATCTTAAAAATGAGCATAAGCACAATGAAATTAATGCTGGAATCATCTTCAGGATGCTAAAATACACTAAATACAGCAAAAATTTTGAGTCTACAACGTTTAGTTTAGGTGTGAGAGCCAAAATGAACTTTTTATTGCTTTAAACGCGTTTTCAGCCTGATTGTACACTTAAGGTGAAAATGTCAAAATCTTCAAAATGAGTATAAGCACAATGAAATTAATGCTGGAATCATCTTCAGGATGCTAGAATACACTAAATACAGCAAAAATTTTGAGTCTACAACGTTTAGTTTAGGTGTGAGAGCCAAAATGAACTTTTTATTGCTTTAAATGCGTTTTCAGCCTGATTGTGCACTTTAGGTGAAAATGTCAAAATCTTAAAAATGAGCATAAGCACAATGAAATTAATGCTGGAATCATCTTCAGGATGCTAAAATACACTAAATACAGCAAAAATTTTGAGTCTACAACGTTTAGTTTAGGTGTGAGAGCCAAAATGAACTTTTTATTGCTTTAAACGCGTTTTCAGCCTGATTGTACACTTAAGGTGAAAATGTCAAAATCTTCAAAATGAGCATAAGCACAATGAAATTAATGCTGGAATCATCTTCAGGATGCTAGAATACACTAAATACAGCAAAAATTTTGAGTCTACAACGTTTAGTTTAGGTGTGAGAGCCAAAATGAACTTTTTATTACTTTAAACGCGTTTTCAGCCCCTGATTGTACACTTAAGGTGAAAATGTCAAAATCTTCAAAATGAGCATAAGCACAATGAAATTAATGCTGGAATCATCTTCAGGATGCTAGAATACACTAAATACAGCAAAAATTTTGAGTCTACAACGTTTAGTTTAGGTGTGAGAGCCAAAATGAACTTTTTATTGCTTTTAATGCGTTTTCAGCCTGATTGTGCACTTTAGGTGAAAATGTCAAAATCTTAAAAATGAGCATAAGCACAATGAAATTAATGCTGGAATCATCTTCAGGATGCTAGAATACACTAAATACAGCAAAAATTTTGAGTCTACAACGTTTAGTTTAGGTGTGAGAGCCAAAATGAACTTTTTATTGCTTTAAATGCGTTTTCAGCCTGATTGTGCACTTTAGGTGAAAATGTCAAAATCTTCAAAATGAGCATAAGCACGATGAAATTAATGCTGGAATCATCTTCAGGATGCTAGAATACACTAAATACAGCAAAAATTTTGAGTCTACAACGTTTAGTTTAGGTGTGAGAGCCAAAATGAACTTTTTATTGCTTTAAACGCGTTTTCAGCCCCTGATTGTACACTTAAGGTGAAAATGTCAAAATCTTCAAAATGAGCATAAGCACAATGAAAATAATGCTGGAATCATCTTCAGGATGCTAGAATACACTAAATACAGCAAAAATTTTGAGTCTACAACGTTTATTTTAGGTGTGAGAGCCAAAATGAACTTTTTATTGCTTTAAATGCGTTTTCAGCCTGATTGTGCACTTTAGGTGTAAATATCAAAATCTTAAAAATGAGCATAAGCACAATGAAATTAATGCTGGAATCATCTTCAGGATGCTAGAATACACTGAATACAGCAAAAAATTTTGAGTCTACAACGTTTAGTTTAGGTTTGAGAGCCAAAATGAACTTTTTATTGCTTTAAACGCGTTTTCAGCCCCTGATTGTACACTTAAGGTGAAAATGTCAAAATCTTAAAAATGAGCATAAGCACAATGAAATTAATGCTGGAATCATCTTCAGGATGCTAAAATACACTAAATACAGCAAAAATTTTGAGTCTACAACGTTTAGTTTAGGTGTGAGAGCCAAAATGAACTTTTTATTGCTTTAAATGTGTTTTCAGCCTGATTGTGCACTTTAGGTGAAAATGTCAAAATCTTAAAAATGAGCATAAGCACAATGAAATTAATGCTGGAATCATCTTCAGGATGCTAGAATACACTAAATACAGCAAAAATTTTGAGTCTACAACGTTTAGTTTAGGTGTGAGAGCCAAAATGAACTTTTTATTGCTTTAAACGCGTTTTCAGCCCCTGATTGTACACTTAAGGTGAAAATGTCAAAATCTTCAAAATGAGCATAAGCACAATGAAATTAATGCTGGAATCATCTTCAGGATGCTAGAATACACTAAATACAGCAAAAATTTTGAGTCTACAACGTTTAGTTTAGGTGTGAGAGCCAAAATGAACTTTTTATTGCTTTTAATGCGTTTTCAGCCTGATTGTGCACTTTAGGTGAAAATGTCAAAATCTTAAAAATGAGCATAAGCACAATGAAATTAATGCTGGAATCATCTTCAGGATGCTAGAATACACTAAATACAGCAAAAATTTTGAGTCTACAACGTTTAGTTTAGGTGTGAGAGCCAAAATGAACTTTTTATTGCTTTAAACGCGTTTTCAGCCCCTGATTGTGCACTTTAGGTGAAAATGTCAAAATCTTAAAAATGAGCATAAGCACAATGAAATTAATGCTGGAATCATCTTCAAGGATGCTAGAATACACTAAATACAGGAAAAATTTTGAGTCTACAACGTTTAGTTTAGGTGTGAGAGCCAAAATGAACTTTTTATTGCTTTAAACGCGTTTTCAGCCCCTGATTGTACACTTAAGGTGAAAATGTCAAAATCTTAAAAATGAGCATAAGCACAATGAAATTAATGCTGGAATCATCTTCAGGATGCTAGAATACACTAAATACAGCAAAAATTTTGAGTCTACAACGTTTATTTTAGGTGTGAGAGCCAAAATGAACTTTTTATTGCTTTAAATGCGTTTTCAGCCTGATTGTGCACTTTAGGTGAAAATGTCAAAATCTTAAAAATGAGCATAAGCACAATGAAATTAATGCTAGAATCATCTTCAGGATGCTAGAATACACTAAATACAGCAAAAATTTTGAGTCTACAACGTTTAGTTTAGGTGTGAGAGCCAAAATGAACTTTTTATTGCTTTAAACGCGTTTTCAGCCCCTGATTGTACACTTAAGGTGAAAATGTCAAAATCTTCAAAATGAGCATAAGCACAATGAAATTAATGCTGGAATCATCTTCAGGATGCTAGAATACACTAAATACAGCAAAAATTTTGAGTCTACAACGTTTAGTTTAGGTGTGAGAGCCAAAATGAACTTTTTATTGCTTTAAACGCGTTTTCAGCCCCTGATTGTACACTTAAGGTGAAAATGTCAAAATCTTAAAAATGAGCATAAGCACAATGAAATTAATGCTGGAATCATCTTCAGGATGCTAGAATACACTGAATACAGCAAAAATTTTGAGTCTACAACGTTTAGTTTAGGTGTGATAGCCAAAATGAACTTTTTATTGCTTTAAACGCGTTTTCAGCCCCTGATTGTACACTTAAGGTGAAAATGTCAAAATCTTAAAAATGAGCATAAGCACAATGAAATTAATGCTGGAATCATCTTTAGGATGCTAAAATACACTAAATAGAGCAAAAATTTTGAGTCTACAACGTTTAGTTTAGGTGTGAGAGCCAAAATGAACTTTTTATTGCTTTAAACGCGTTTTCAGCCCCTGATTGTACACTTAAGGTGAAAATGTCAAAATCTTAAAAATGAGCATAAGCACAATGAAATTAATGCTGGAATCATCTTCAGGATGCTAAAATACACTAAATACAGCAAAAATTTTGAGTCTACAACGTTTAGTTTAGGTGTGAGAGCCAAAATGAACTTTTTATTGCTTTAAATGCGTTTTCAGCCTGATTGTGCACTTTAGGTGAAAATGTCAAAATCTTAAAAATGAGCATAAGCACAATGAAATTAATGCTGGAATCATCTTCAGGATGCTAGAATACACTAAATACAGCAAAGATTTTGAGTCTACAACGTTTAGTTTAGGTGTGAGAGACAAAATGAACTTTTTATTGCTTTAAACGCGTTTTCAGCCCCTGATTGTACACTTAAGGTGAAAATGTCAAAATCTTCAAAATGAGCATAAGCACGATGAAATTAATGCTGGAATCATCTTCAGGATGCTAGAATACACCAAATACAGCAAAAATTTTGAGTCTACAACGTTTAGTTTAGGTGTGAGAGCCAAAATGAACTTTTTATTGCTTTAAATGCGTTTTCAGCCTGATTGTGCACTTTAGGTGAAAATGTCAAAATCTTAAAAATGAGCATAAGCACAATGAAATTAATGCTGGAATCATCTTCAGGATGCTAGAATACACTAAATACAGCAAAATTTTTGAGTCTACAACGTTTAGTTTAGGTGTGAGAGCCAAAATGAACTTTTTATTGCTTTAAACGCGTTTTCAGCCCCTGATTGTACACTTAAGGTGAAAATGTCAAAATCTTAAAAATGAGCAAAAGCACAATGAAATTAATGCTGGAATCATCTTCAGGATGCTAGAATACACTGAATACAGCAAAAATTTTGAGTCTACAACGTTTAGTTTAGGTGTGAGAGCCAAAATGAACTTTTTATTGCTTTAAACGCGTTTTCAGCCCCTGATTGTACACTTAAGGTGAAAATGTCAAATTCTTCAAACTGAGCATAAGCACAATGAAATTAATGCTGGAATCATCTTCAGGATGCTAGAATACACTGAATACAGCAAAAATTTTGAGTCTACAACGTTTATTTTAGGTGTGTGAGCCAAAATGAACTTTTTATTGCTTTAAATGCGTTTTCAGCCTGATTGTGCACTTTAGGTGAAAATGTCAAAATCTTCAAAATGAGCATAAGCACGATGAAATTAATGCTGGAATCATCTTCAGGATGCTAGAATACACTAAATACAGCAAAAAATTTGAGTCTACAACGTTTAGTTTAGGTGTGAGAGCCAAAATGAACTTTTTATTGCTTTAAACGCGTTTTCAGCCCCTGATTGTACACTTAAGGTGAAAATGTCAAAATCTTCAAAATGAGCATAAGCACAATGAAATTAATGCTGGAATCATCTTCAAGGATGCTAGAATACACTAAATACAGGAAAAATTTTGAGTCTACAACGTTTAGTTTAGGTGTGAGAGCCAAAATGAACTTTTTATTGCTTTAAATGCGTTTTCAGCCTGATTGTGCACTTTAGGTGAAAATGTCAAAATCTTAAAAATAAGCATAAGCACAATGAAATTAATGCTGGAATCATCTTCAGGATGCTAGAATACACTAAATACAGCAAAAATTTTGAGTCTACAACGTTTAGTTTAGGTGTGAGAGCCAAAATGAACTTTTTATTGCTTTAAACGCGTTTTCAGCCCCTGATTGTACACTTAAGGTGAAAATGTCAAAATCTTAAAAATGAGCATAAGCACAATGAAATTAATGCTGGAATCATCTTCAGGATGCTAGAATACACTGAATACAGCAAAAATTTTGAGTCTACAACGTTTAGTTTAGGTGTGAGAGCCAAAATGAACTTTTTATTGCTTTAAACGCGTTTTCAGCCCCTGATTGTACACTTAAGGTGAAAATGTCAAAATCTTAAAAATGAGCATAAGCACAATGAAATTAATGCTGGAATCATCTTCAGGATGCTAAAATACACTAAATACAGCAAAAATTTTGAGTCTACAACGTTTAGTTTAGGTGTGAGAGCCAAAATGAACTTTTTATTGCTTTAAACGCGTTTTCAGCCTGATTGTACACTTAAGGTGAAAATGTCAAAATCTTCAAAATGAGTATAAGCACAATGAAATTAATGCTGGAATCATCTTCAGGATGCTAGAATACACTAAATACAGCAAAAATTTTGAGTCTACAACGTTTAGTTTAGGTGTGAGAGCCAAAATGAACTTTTTATTGCTTTAAATGCGTTTTCAGCCTGATTGTGCACTTTAGGTGAAAATGTCAAAATCTTAAAAATGAGCATAAGCACAATGAAATTAATGCTGGAATCATCTTCAGGATGCTAAAATACACTAAATACAGCAAAAATTTTGAGTCTACAACGTTTAGTTTAGGTGTGAGAGCCAAAATGAACTTTTTATTGCTTTAAACGCGTTTTCAGCCTGATTGTACACTTAAGGTGAAAATGTCAAAATCTTCAAAATGAGCATAAGCACAATGAAATTAATGCTGGAATCATCTTCAGGATGCTAGAATACACTAAATACAGCAAAAATTTTGAGTCTACAACGTTTAGTTTAGGTGTGAGAGCCAAAATGAACTTTTTATTGCTTTAAATGCGTTTTCAGCCTGATTGTGCACTTTAGGTGAAAATGTCAAAATCTTAAAAATGAGCATAAGCACAATGAAATTAATGCTGGAATCATCTTCAGGATGCTAGAATACACTGAATACAGCAAAAATTTTGAGTCTACAACGTTTATTTTAGGTGTGTGAGCCAAAATGAACTTTTTATTGCTTTAAATGCGTTTTCAGCCTGATTGTGCACTTTAGTTAAAATGTCAAAATCTTCAAAATGAGCATAAGCACGATGAAATTAATGCTGGAATCATCTTCAGGATGCTAGAATACACTAAATACAGCAAAAATGTTGAGTCTACAACGTTTAGTTTAGGTGTGAGAGCCAAAATGAACTTTTTATTGCTTTAAACGCGTTTTCAGCCCCTGATTGTGCACTTTAGGTGAAAATGTCAAAATCTTAAAAATGAGCATAAGCACAATGAAATTAATGCTGGAATCATCTTCAGGATGCTAGAATACACTGAATACAGCAAAAATTTTGAGTCTACAACGTTTAGTTTAGGTGTGAGAGCCAAAATGAACTTTTTATTGCTTTAAACGCGTTTTCAGCCCCTGATTGTACACTTAAGGTGAAAATGTCAAAATCTTAAAAATGAGCATAAGCACAATGAAATTAATGCTGGAATCATCTTCAGGATGCTAAAATACACTAAATACAGCAAAAATTTTGAGTCTACAACGTTTAGTTTAGGTGTGAGAGCCAAAATGAACTTTTTATTGCTTTAAACGCGTTTTCAGCCTGATTGTACACTTAAGGTGAAAATGTCAAAATCTTCAAAATGAGCATAAGCACAATGAAATTAATGCTGGAATCATCTTCAGGATGCTAGAATACACTAAACACAGCAAAAATTTTGAGTCTACAACGTATAGTTTAGGTGTGAGAGCCAAAATGAACTTTTTATTGCTTTAAATGCGTTTTCAGCCTGATTGTGCACTTTAGGTGAAAATGTCAAAATCTTACAAATGAGCATAAGCACAATGAAATTAATGCTGGAATCATCTTCAGGATGCTAGAATACACTAAATACAGAAAAAATTTTGAGTCTACAACGTTTAGTTTAGGTGTGAGAGCCAAAATGAACTTTTTATTGCTTTAAACGCGTTTTCAGCCCCTGATTGTACACTTAAGGTGAAAATGTCAAAATCTTCAAAATGAGCATAAGCACAATGAAATTAATGCTGGAATCATCTTCAGGATGCTAGAATACACTGAATACAGCAAAAATTTTGAGTCTACAACGTTTATTTTAGGTGTGTGAGCCAAAATGAACTTTTTATTGCTTTAAATGCGTTTTCAGCCTGATTGTGCACTTTAGGTTAAAATGTCAAAATCTTCAAAATGAGCATAAGCACGATGAAATTAATGCTGGAATCATCTTCAGGATGCTAGAATACACTAAATACAGCAAAAAATTTGAGTCTACAACGTTTAGTTTAGGTGTGAGAGCCAAAATGAACTTTTTATTGCTTTAAACGCGTTTTCAGCCCCTGATTGTACACTTAAGGTGAAAATGTCAAAATCTTAAAAATGAGCATAAGCACAATGAAATTAATGCTGGAATCATCTTCAGGATGCTAAAATACACTAAATACAGCAAACATTTTGAGTCTACAACGTTTAGTTTAGGTGTGAGAGCCAAAATGAACTTTTTATTGCTTTAAATGCGTTTTCAGCCTGATTGTGCACTTTAGGTGAAAATGTCAAAATCTTAAAAATGAGCATAAGCACAATGAAATTAATGCTGGAATCATCTTCAGGATGCTAGAATACACTAAATACAGCAAAAATTTTGAGTCTACAACGTTTAGTTTAGGTGTGAGAGCCAAAATGAACTTTTTATTGCTTTAAACGCGTTTTCAGCCCCTGATTGTACACTTAAGGTGAAAATGTCAAAATCTTCAAAATGAGCATAAGCACAATGAAATTAATGCTGGAATCATCTTCAGGATGCTAGAATACACTAAATACAGCAAAAATTTTGAGTCTACAACGTTTAGTTTAGGTGTGAGAGCCAAAATGAACTTTTTATTGCTTTAAACGCGTTTTCAGCCCCTGATTGTACACTTAAGGTGAAAATGTCAAAATCTTAAAAATGAGCATAAGCACAATGAAATTAATGCTGGAATCATCTTCAGGATGCTAGAATACACTGAATACAGCAAAAATTTTGAGTCTACAACGTTTAGTTTAGGTGTGATAGCCAAAATGAACTTTTTATTGCTTTAAACGCGTTTTCAGCCCCTGATTGTACACTTAAGGTGAAAATGTCAAAATCTTAAAAATGAGCATAAGCACAATGAAATTAATGCTGGAATCATCTTTAGGATGCTAAAATACACTAAATAGAGCAAAAATTTTGAGTCTACAACGTTTAGTTTAGGTGTGAGAGCCAAAATGAAGTTTTTATTGCTTTAAACGCGTTTTCAGCCCCTGATTGTACACTTAAGGTGAAAATGTCAAAATCTTAAAAATGAGCATAAGCACAATGAAATTAATGCTGGAATCATCTTCAGGATGCTAAAATACACTAAATACAGCAAAAATTTTGAGTCTACAACGTTTAGTTTAGGTGTGAGAGCCAAAATGAACTTTTTATTGCTTTAAATGCGTTTTCAGCCTGATTGTGCACTTTAGGTGAAAATGTCAAAATCTTAAAAATGAGCATAAGCACAATGAAATTAATGCTGGAATCATCTTCAGGATGCTAGAATACACTAAATACAGCAAAGATTTTGAGTCTACAACGTTTAGTTTAGGTGTGAGAGCCAAAATGAACTTTTTATTGCTTTAAACGCGTTTTCAGCCCCTGATTGTACACTTAAGGTGAAAATGTCAAAATCTTCAAAATGAGCATAAGCACGATGAAATTAATGCTGGAATCATCTTCAGGATGCTAGAATACACCAAATACAGCAAAAATTTTGAGTCTACAACGTTTATTTTAGGTGTGTGAGCCAAAATGAACTTTTTATTGCTTTAAATGCGTTTTCAGCCTGATTGTGCACTTTAGGTTAAAATGTCAAAATCTTCAAAATGAGCATAAGCACGATGAAATTAATGCTGGAATCATCTTCAGGATGCTAGAATACACTAAATACAGCAAAAAAATTGAGTCTACAACGTTTAGTTTAGGTGTGAGAGCCAAAATGAACTTTTTATTGCTTTAAACGCGTTTTCAGCCCCTGATTGTACACTTAAGGTGAAAATGTCAAAATCTTAAAAATGAGCATAAGCACAATGAAATTAATGCTGGAATCATCTTCAGGATGCTAAAATACACTAAATACAGCAAACATTTTGAGTCTACAACGTTTAGTTTAGGTGTGAGAGCCAAAATGAACTTTTTATTGCTTTAAATGCGTTTTCAGCCTGATTGTGCACTTTAGGTGAAAATGTCAAAATCTTAAAAATGAGCATAAGCACAATGAAATTAATGCTGGAATCATCTTCAGGATGCTAGAATACACTAAATACAGCAAAAATTTTGAGTCTACAACGTTTAGTTTAGGTGTGAGAGCCAAAATGAACTTTTTATTGCTTTAAACGCGTTTTCAGCCCCTGATTGTACACTTAAGGTGAAAATGTCAAAATCTTCAAAATGAGCATAAGCACAATGAAATTAATGCTGGAATCATCTTCAGGATGCTAGAATACACTAAATACAGCAAAAATTTTGAGTCTACAACGTTTAGTTTAGGTGTGAGAGCCAAAATGAACTTTTTATTGCTTTAAACGCGTTTTCAGCCCCTGATTGTACACTTAAGGTGAAAATGTCAAAATCTTAAAAATGAGCATAAGCACAATGAAATTAATGCTGGAATCATCTTCAGGATGCTAGAATACACTGAATACAGCAAAAATTTTGAGTCTACAACGTTTAGTTTAGGTGTGATAGCCAAAATGAACTTTTTATTGCTTTAAACGCGTTTTCAGCCCCTGATTGTACACTTAAGGTGAAAATGTCAAAATCTTAAAAATGAGCATAAGCACAATGAAATTAATGCTAGAATCATCTTTAGGATGCTAAAATACACTAAATAGAGCAAAAATTTTGAGTCTACAACGTTTAGTTTAGGTGTGAGAGCCAAAATGAACTTTTTATTGCTTTAAACGCGTTTTCAGCCCCTGATTGTACACTTAAGGTGAAAATGTCAAAATCTTAAAAATGAGCATAAGCACAATGAAATTAATGCTGGAATCATCTTCAGGATGCTAAAATACACTAAATACAGCAAAAATTTTGAGTCTACAACGTTTAGTTTAGGTGTGAGAGCCAAAATGAACTTTTTATTGCTTTAAATGCGTTTTCAGCCTGATTGTGCACTTTAGGTGAAAATGTCAAAATCTTAAAAATGAGCATAAGCACAATGAAATTAATGCTGGAATCATCTTCAGGATGCTAGAATACACTAAATACAGCAAAGATTTTGAGTCTACAACGTTTAGTTTAGGTGTGAGAGACAAAATGAACTTTTTATTGCTTTAAACGCGTTTTCAGCCCCTGATTGTACACTTAAGGTGAAAATGTCAAAATCTTCAAAATGAGCATAAGCACGATGAAATTAATGCTGGAATCATCTTCAGGATGCTAGAATACACCAAATACAGCAAAAATTTTGAGTCTACAACGTTTAGTTTAGGTGTGAGAGCCAAAATGAACTTTTTATTGCTTTAAATGCGTTTTCAGCCTGATTGTGCACTTTAGGTGAAAATGTCAAAATCTTAAAAATGAGCATAAGCACAATGAAATTAATGCTGGAATCATCTTCAGGATGCTAGAATACACTAAATACAGCAAAATTTTTGAGTCTACAACGTTTAGTTTAGGTGTGAGAGCCAAAATGAACTTTTTATTGCTTTAAACGCGTTTTCAGCCCCTGATTGTACACTTAAGGTGAAAATGTCAAAATCTTAAAAATGAGCAAAAGCACAATGAAATTAATGCTGGAATCATCTTCAGGATGCTAGAATACACTGAATACAGCAAAAATTTTGAGTCTACAACGTTTAGTTTAGGTGTGAGAGCCAAAATGAACTTTTTATTGCTTTAAACGCGTTTTCAGCCCCTGATTGTACACTTAAGGTGAAAATGTCAAATTCTTCAAACTGAGCATAAGCACAATGAAATTAATGCTGGAATCATCTTCAGGATGCTAGAATACACTGAATACAGCAAAAAATTTGAGTCTACAACGTTTATTTTAGGTGTGTGAGCCAAAATGAACTTTTTATTGCTTTAAATGCGTTTTCAGCCTGATTGTGCACTTTAGGTGAAAATGTCAAAATCTTCAAAATGAGCATAAGCACGATGAAATTAATGCTGGAATCATCTTCAGGATGCTAGAATACACTAAATACAGCAAAAAATTTGAGTCTACAACGTTTAGTTTAGGTGTGAGAGCCAAAATGAACTTTTTATTGCTTTAAACGCGTTTTCAGCCCCTGATTGTACACTTAAGGTGAAAATGTCAAAATCTTCAAAATGAGCATAAGCACAATGAAATTAATGCTGGAATCATCTTCAAGGATGCTAGAATACACTAAATACAGGAAAAATTTTGAGTCTACAACGTTTAGTTTAGGTGTGAGAGCCAAAATGAACTTTTTATTGCTTTAAATGCGTTTTCAGCCTGATTGTGCACTTTAGGTGAAAATGTCAAAATCTTCAAAATGAGCATAAGCACAATGAAATTAATGCTGGAATCATCTTCAGGATGCTAGAATACACTGAATACAGCAAAAATTTTGAGTCTACAACGTTTAGTTTAGGTGTGTGAGCCAAAATGAACTTTTTATTGCTTTAAACGCGTTTTCAGCCCCTGATTGTACACTTAAGGTGAAAATGTCAAAATCTTCAAAATGAGCATAAGCACAATGAAATTAATGCTGGAATCATCTTCAGGATGCTAGAATACACTAAATACAGCAAAAATTTTGAGTCTACAACGTTTATTTTAGGTGTGAGAGCCAAAATGAACTTTTTATTGCTTTAAATGCGTTTTCAGCCTGATTGTGCACTTTAGGTGAAAATGTCAAAATCTTAAAAATGAGCATAAGCACAATGAAATTAATGCTGGAATCATCTTCAGGATGCTAGAATACACTAAATACAGCAAAAATTTTGAGTCTACAACGTTTAGTTTAGGTGTGAGAGCCAAAATGAACTTTTTATTGCTTTAAACGCGTTTTCAGCCCCTGATTGTACACTTAAGGTGAAAATGTCAAAATCTTAAAAATGAGCATAAGCACAATGAAATTAATGCTGGAATCATCTTCAGGATGCTAGAATACACTGAATACAGCAAAAATTTTGAGTCTACAACGTTTAGTTTAGGTGTGAGAGCCAAAATGAACTTTTTATTTCTTTAAATGCGTTTTCAGCCCCTGATTGTACACTTAAGGTGAAAATGTCAAAATCTTCAAAATGAGCATAAGCACGATGAAATTAATGCTGGAATCATCTTCAGGATGCTAGAATACACTGAATACAGCAAAAAGTTTGAGTCTACAACGTTTAGTTTAGGTGTGAGAGCCAAAATGAACTTTTTATTGCTTTTAATGCGTTTTCAGCCTGATTGTGCACTTTAGGTGAAAATGTCAAAATCTTAAAAATGAGCATAAGCACAATGAAATTAATGCTGGAATCATCTTCAGGATGCTAGAATACACTAAATACAGCAAAAATTTTGAGTCTACAACGTTTAGTTTAGGTGTGAGAGCCAAAATGAACTTTTTATTGCTTTAAATGCGTTTTCAGGAATCATCTTCAGGATGCTAGAATACACTAAATACAGGAAAAATTTTGAGTCTACAACGTTTAGTTTAGGTGTGAGAGCCAAAATGAACTTTTTATTGCTTTAAATGCGTTTTCAGCCTGATTGTGCACTTTAGGTGAAAATGTCAAAATCTTAAAAATGAGCATAAGCACAATGAAATTAATGCTGAAATCAACTTCAGGATGCTAGAATACACTAAATACAGCAAAAATTTTGAGTCTACAACGTTTAGTTTAGGTGTGAGAGCCAAAATGAACTTTTTATTGCTTTAAACGCGTTTTCAGCCCCTGATTGTACACTTAAGGTGAAAATGTCAAAATCTTAAAAATGAGCATAAGCACAATGAAATTAATGCTGGAATCATCTTCAGGATGCTAGAATACACTGAATACAGCAAAAATTTTGAGTCTACAACGTTTAGTTTAGGTGTGAGAGCCAAAATGAACTTTTTATTTCTTTAAACGCGTTTTCAGCCCCTGATTGTACACTTAAGGTGAAAATGTCAAAATCTTCAAAATGAGCATAAGCACGATGAAATTAATGCTGGAATCATCTTCAGGATGCTAGAATACACTGAATACAGCAAAAAGTTTGAGTCTACAACGTTTAGTTTAGGTGTGAGAGCCAAAATGAACTTTTTATTGCTTTTAATGCGTTTTCAGCCTGATTGTGCACTTTAGGTGAAAATGTCAAAATCTTAAAAATGAGCATAAGCACAATGAAATTAATGCTGGAATCATCTTCAGGATGCTAGAATACACTAAATACAGCAAAAATTTTGAGTCTACAACGTTTAGTTTAGGTGTGAGAGCCAAAATGAACTTTTTATTGCTTTAAATGCGTTTTCAGCCTGATTGTGCACTTTAGGTGAAAATGTCAAAATCTTAAAAATGAGCATAAGCACAATGAAATTAATGCTGGAATCATCTTCAGGATGCTAGAATACACTGAATACAGCAAAAAAATTTTGAGTCTACAACGTTTATTTTAGGTGTGTGAGCCAAAATGAACTTTTTATTGCTTTAAATGCGTTTTCAGCCTGATTGTGCACTTTAGGTTAAAATGTCAAAATCTTCAAAATGAGCATAAGCACGATGAAATTAATGCTGGAATCATCTTCAGGATGCTAGAATACACTAAATACAGCAAAAATTTTGAGACTACAACGTTTAGTTTAGGTGTGAGAGCCAAAATGAACTTTTTATTGCTTTAAACGCGTTTTCAGCCCCTGATTGTGCACTTTAGGTGAAAATGTCAAAATCTTAAAAATGAGCATAAGCACAATGAAATTAATGCTGGAATCATCTTCAGGATGCTAGAATACACTGAATACAGCAAAAATTTTGAGTCTACAACGTTTAGTTTAGGTGTGAGAGCCAAAATGAACTTTTTATTGCTTTAAACGCGTTTTCAGCCCCTGATTGTACACTTAAGGTGAAAATGTCAAAATCTTAAAAATGAGCATAAGCACAATGAAATTAATGCTGGAATCATCTTCAGGATGCTAAAATACACTAAATACAGCAAAAATTTTGAGTCTACAACGTTTAGTTTAGGTGTGAGAGCCAAAATGAACTTTTTATTGCTTTAAACGCGTTTTCAGCCTGATTGTACACTTAAGGTGAAAATGTCAAAATCTTCAAAATGAGCATAAGCACAATGAAATTAATGCTGGAATCATCTTCAGGATGCTAGAATACACTAAATACAGCAAAAATTTTGAGTCTACAACGTATAGTTTAGGTGTGAGAGCCAAAATGAACTTTTTATTGCTTTAAATGCGTTTTCAGCCTGATTGTGCACTTTAGGTGAAAATGTCAAAATCTTACAAATGAGCATAAGCACAATGAAATTAATGCTGGAATCATCTTCAGGATGCTAGAATACACTAAATACAGAAAAAATTTTGAGTCTACAACGTTTAGTTTAGGTGTGAGAGCCAAAATGAACTTTTTATTGCTTTAAACGCGTTTTCAGCCCCTGATTGTACACTTAAGGTGAAAATGTCAAAATCTTCAAAATGAGCATAAGCACAATGAAATTAATGCTGGAATCATCTTCAGGATGCTAGAATACACTGAATACAGCAAAAATTTTGAGTCTACAACGTTTATTTTAGGTGTGTGAGCCAAAATGAACTTTTTATTGCTTTAAATGCGTTTTCAGCCTGATTGTGCACTTTAGGTTAAAATGTCAAAATCTTCAAAATGAGCATAAGCACGATGAAATTAATGCTGGAATCATCTTCAGGATGCTAGAATACACTAAATACAGCAAAAATTTTGAGTCTACAACGTTTAGTTTAGGTGTGAGAGCCAAAATGAACTTTTTATTGCTTTAAACGCGTTTTCAGCCCCTGATTGTGCACTTTAGGTGAAAATGTCAAAATCTTAAAAATGAGCATAAGCACAATGAAATTAATGCTGGAATCATCTTCAGGATGCTAGAATACACTGAATACAGCAAAAATTTTGAGTCTACAACGTTTAGTTTAGGTGTGAGAGCCAAAATGAACTTTTTATTGCTTTAAACGCGTTTTCAGCCCCTGATTGTACACTTAAGGTGAAAATGTCAAAATCTTAAAAATGAGCATAAGCACAATGAAATTAATGCTGGAATCATCTTCAGGATGCTAAAATACACTAAATACAGCAAAAATTTTGAGTCTACAACGTTTAGTTTAGGTGTGAGAGCCAAAATGAACTTTTTATTGCTTTAAACGCGTTTTCAGCCTGATTGTACACTTAAGGTGAAAATGTCAAAATCTTCAAAATGAGCATAAGCACAATGAAATTAATGCTGGAATCATCTTCAGGATGCTAGAATACACTAAATACAGCAAAAATTTTGAGTCTACAACGTATAGTTTAGGTGTGAGAGCCAAAATGAACTTTTTATTGCTTTAAATGCGTTTTCAGCCTGATTGTGCACTTTAGGTGAAAATGTCAAAATCTTACAAATGAGCATAAGCACAATGAAATTAATGCTGGAATCATCTTCAGGATGCTAGAATACACTAAATACAGAAAAAATTTTGAGTCTACAACGTTTAGTTTAGGTGTGAGAGCCAAAATGAACTTTTTATTGCTTTAAACGCGTTTTCAGCCCCTGATTGTACACTTAAGGTGAAAATGTCAAAATCTTCAAAATGAGCATAAGCACAATGAAATTAATGCTGGAATCATCTTCAGGATGCTAGAATACACTGAATACAGCAAAAATTTTGAGTCTACAACGTTTATTTTAGGTGTGTGAGCCAAAATGAACTTTTTATTGCTTTAAATGCGTTTTCAGCCTGATTGTGCACTTTAGGTTAAAATGTCAAAATCTTCAAAATGAGCATAAGCACGATGAAATTAATGCTGGAATCATCTTCAGGATGCTAGAATACACTAAATACAGCAAAAAATTTGAGTCTACAACGTTTAGTTTAGGTGTGAGAGCCAAAATGAACTTTTTATTGCTTTAAACGCGTTTTCAGCCCCTGATTGTACACTTAAGGTGAAAATGTCAAAATCTTAAAAATGAGCATAAGCACAATGAAATTAATGCTGGAATCATCTTCAGGATGCTAAAATACACTAAATACAGCAAACATTTTGAGTCTACAACGTTTAGTTTAGGTGTGAGAGCCAAAATGAACTTTTTATTGCTTTAAATGCGTTTTCAGCCTGATTGTGCACTTTAGGTGAAAATGTCAAAATCTTAAAAATGAGCATAAGCACAATGAAATTAATGCTGGAATCATCTTCAGGATGCTAGAATACACTAAATACAGCAAAAATTTTGAGTCTACAACGTTTAGTTTAGGTGTGAGAGCCAAAATGAACTTTTTATTGCTTTAAACGCGTTTTCAGCCCCTGATTGTACACTTAAGGTGAAAATGTCAAAATCTTCAAAATGAGCATAAGCACAATGAAATTAATGCTGGAATCATCTTCAGGATGCTAGAATACACTAAATACAGCAAAAATTTTGAGTCTACAACGTTTAGTTTAGGTGTGAGAGCCAAAATGAACTTTTTATTGCTTTAAACGCGTTTTCAGCCCCTGATTGTACACTTAAGGTGAAAATGTCAAAATCTTAAAAATGAGCATAAGCACAATGAAATTAATGCTGGAATCATCTTCAGGATGCTAGAATACACTGAATACAGCAAAAATTTTGAGTCTACAACGTTTAGTTTAGGTGTGATAGCCAAAATGAACTTTTTATTGCTTTAAACGCGTTTTCAGCCCCTGATTGTACACTTAAGGTGAAAATGTCAAAATCTTAAAAATGAGCATAAGCACAATGAAATTAATGCTGGAATCATCTTTAGGATGCTAAAATACACTAAATAGAGCAAAAATTTTGAGTCTACAACGTTTAGTTTAGGTGTGAGAGCCAAAATGAACTTTTTATTGCTTTAAACGCGTTTTCAGCCCCTGATTGTACACTTAAGGTGAAAATGTCAAAATCTTAAAAATGAGCATAAGCACAATGAAATTAATGCTGGAATCATCTTCAGGATGCTAAAATACACTAAATACAGCAAAAATTTTGAGTCTACAACGTTTAGTTTAGGTGTGAGAGCCAAAATGAACTTTTTATTGCTTTAAATGCGTTTTCAGCCTGATTGTGCACTTTAGGTGAAAATGTCAAAATCTTAAAAATGAGCATAAGCACAATGAATTTAATGCTGGAATCATCTTCAGGATGCTAGAATACACTAAATACAGCAAAGATTTTGAGTCTACAACGTTTAGTTTAGGTGTGAGAGACAAAATGAACTTTTTATTGCTTTAAACGCGTTTTCAGCCCCTGATTGTACACTTAAGGTGAAAATGTCAAAATCTTCAAAATGAGCATAAGCACGATGAAATTAATGCTGGAATCATCTTCAGGATGCTAGAATACACCAAATACAGCAAAAATTTTGAGTCTACAACGTTTAGTTTAGGTGTGAGAGCCAAAATGAACTTTTTATTGCTTTAAATGCGTTTTCAGCCTGATTGTGCACTTTAGGTGAAAATGTCAAAATCTTAAAAATGAGCATAAGCACAATGAAATTAATGCTGGAATCATCTTCAGGATGCTAGAATACACTAAATACAGCAAAATTTTTGAGTCTACAACGTTTAGTTTAGGTGTGAGAGCCAAAATGAACTTTTTATTGCTTTAAACGCGTTTTCAGCCCCTGATTGTACACTTAAGGTGAAAATGTCAAAATCTTAAAAATGAGCAAAAGCACAATGAAATTAATGCTGGAATCATCTTCAGGATGCTAGAATACACTGAATACAGCAAAAATTTTGAGTCTACAACGTTTAGTTTAGGTGTGAGAGCCAAAATGAACTTTTTATTGCTTTAAACGCGTTTTCAGCCCCTGATTGTACACTTAAGGTGAAAATGTCAAATTCTTCAAACTGAGCATAAGCACAATGAAATTAATGCTGGAATCATCTTCAGGATGCTAGAATACACTGAATACAGCAAAAATTTTGAGTCTACAACGTTTATTTTAGGTGTGTGAGCCAAAATGAACTTTTTATTGCTTTAAATGCGTTTTCAGCCTGATTGTGCACTTTAGGTGAAAATGTCAAAATCTTCAAAATGAGCATAAGCACGATGAAATTAATGCTGGAATCATCTTCAGGATGCTAGAATACACTAAATACAGCAAAAAATTTGAGTCTACAACGTTTAGTTTAGGTGTGAGAGCCAAAATGAACTTTTTATTGCTTTAAACGCGTTTTCAGCCCCTGATTGTACACTTAAGGTGAAAATGTCAAAATCTTCAAAATGAGCATAAGCATAATGAAATTAATGCTGGAATCATCTTCAAGGATGCTAGAATACACTAAATACAGGAAAAATTTTGAGTCTACAACGTTTAGTTTAGGTGTGAGAGCCAAAATGAACTTTTTATTGCTTTAAATGCGTTTTCAGCCTGATTGTGCACTTTAGGTGAAAATGTCAAAATCTTAAAAATGAGCCTAAGCACAATGAAATTAATACTGGAATCATCTTCAGGATGCTAGAATACACTAAATACAGCAAAAATTTTGAGTCTACAACGTTTAGTTTAGGTGTGAGAGCCAAAATGAACTTTTTATTGCTTTAAACGCGTTTTCAGCCCCTGATTGTACACTTAAGGTGAAAATGTCAAAATCTTAAAAATGAGCATAAGCACAATGAAATTAATGCTGGAATCATCTTCAGGATGCTAGAATACACTGAATACAGCAAAAATTTTGAGTCTACAACGTTTAGTTTAGGTGTGAGAGCCAAAATGAACTTTTTATTGCTTTAAACGCGTTTTCAGCCCCTGATTGTACACATAAGGTGAAAATGTCAAAATCTTAAAAATGAGCATAAGCACAATGAAATTAATGCTGGAATCATCTTCAGGATGCTAGAATACACCAAATACAGCAAAAATTTTGAGTCTACAACGTTTAGTTTAGGTGTGAGAGCCAAAATGAACTTTTTATTGCTTTAAATGCGTTTTCAGCCTGATTGTGCACTTTAGGTGAAAATGTCAAAATCTTAAAAATGAGCATAAGCACAATGAAATTAATGCTGGAATCATCTTCAGGATGCTAGAATACACTAAATACAGCAAAAATTTTGAGTCTACAACGTTTAGTTTAGGTGTGAGAGCCAAAATGAACTTTTTATTGCTTTAAACGCGTTTTCAGCCCCTGATTGTACACTTAAGGTGAAAATGTCAAAATCTTAAAAATGAGCATAAGCACAATGAAATTAATGCTGGAATCATCTTCAGGATGCTAGAATACACTGAATACAGCAAAAATTTTGAGTCTACAACGTTTAGTTTAGGTGTGAGAGCCAAAATGAACTTTTTATTGCTTTAAACGCGTTTTCAGCCCCTGATTGTACACTTAAGGTGAAAATGTCAAAATCTTAAAAATGAGCATAAGCACAATGAAATTAATGCTGGAATCATCTTCAGGATGCTAAAATACACTAAATACAGCAAAAATTTTGAGTCTACAACGTTTAGTTTAGGTGTGAGAGCCAAAATGAACTTTTTATTGCTTTAAATGCGTTTTCAGCCTGATTGTGCACTTTAGGTGAAAATATCAAAATCTTAAAAATGAGCATAAGCACAATGAAATTAATGCTGGAATCATCTTCAGGATGCTAGAATACACTGAATACAGCAAAAATTTTGAGTCTACAACGTTTATTTTAGGTGTGTGAGCCAAAATGAACTTTTTATTGCTTTAAACGCGTTTTCAGCCCCTGATTGTACACTTAAGGTGAAAATGTCAAAATCTTCAAAATGAGCATAAGCACAATGAAATTAATGCTGGAATCATCTTCAGGATGCTAGAATACACTAAATACAGCAAAAATGTTGAGTCTACAACGTATAGTTTAGGTGTGAGAGCCAAAATGAACTTTTTATTGCTTTAAATGCGTTTTCAGCCTGATTGTGCACTTTAGGTGAAAATGTCAAAATCTTAAAAATGAGCATAAGCACAATGAAATTAATGCTGGAATCATCTTCAGGATGCTAGAATACACTAAATACAGCAAAAATTTTGAGTCTACAACGTTTAGTTTAGGTGTGAGAGCCAAAATGAACTTTTTATTGCTTTAAACGCGTTTTCAGCCCCTGATTGTGCACTTTAGGTGAAAATGTCAAAATCTTAAAAATAAGCATAAGCACAATGAAATTAATGCTGGAATCATCTTCAGGATGCTAGAATACACTAAATACAGCAAAATTTTTGAGTCTACAACGTTTAGTTTAGGTGTGAGAGCCAAAATGAACTTTTTATTGCTTTAAACGCGTTTTCAGCCCCTGATTGTACACTTAAGGTGAAAATGTCAAAATCTTAAAAATGAGCAAAAGCACAATGAAATTAATGCTGGAATCATCTTCAGGATGCTAGAATACACTGAATACAGCAAAAATTTTGAGTCTACAACGTTTAGTTTAGGTGTGAGAGCCAAAATGAACTTTTTATTGCTTTAAACGCGTTTTCAGCCCCTGATTGTACACTTAAGGTGAAAATGTCAAAATCTTAAAAATGAGCATAAGCACAATGAAATTAATGCTGGAATCATCTTCAGGATGCTAGAATACACTGAATACAGCAAAAATTTTGAGTCTACAACGTTTAGTTTAGGTGTGAGAGCCAAAATGAACTTTTTATTGCTTTAAACGCGTTTTCAGCCCCTGATTGTACACTTAAGGTGAAAATGTCAAAATCTTAAAAATGAGCAAAAGCACAATGAAATTAATGCTGGAATCATCTTCAGGATGCTAGAATACACTGAATACAGCAAAAATTTTGAGTCTACAACGTTTAGTTTAGGTGTGAGAGCCAAAATGAACTTTTTATTGCTTTAAACGCGTTTTCAGCCCCTGATTGTACACTTAAGGTGAAAATGTCAAAATCTTAAAAATGAGCATAAGCACAATGAAATTAATGCTGGAATCATCTTCAGGATGCTAGAATACACTGAATACAGCAAAAATTTTGAGTCTACAACGTTTAGTTTAGGTGTGAGAGCCAAAATGAACTTTTTATTGCTTTAAACGCGTTTTCAGCCCCTGATTGTACACTTAAGGTGAAAATGTCAAAATCTTAAAAATGAGCATAAGCACAATGAAATTAATGCTGGAATCATCTTCAGGATGCTAAAATACACTAAATACAGCAAAAATTTTGAGTCTACAACGTTTAGTTTAGGTGTGAGAGCCAAAATGAACTTTTTATTGCTTTAAACGCGTTTTCAGCCTGATTGTACACTTAAGGTGAAAATGTCAAAATCTTCAAAATGAGCATAAGCACAATGAAATTAATGCTTGAATCATCTTCAGGATGCTAGAATACACTAAATACAGCAAAAATTTTGAGTCTACAACGTATAGTTTAGGTGTGAGAGCCAAAATGAACTTTTTATTGCTTTAAATGCGTTTTCAGCCTGATTGTGCACTTTAGGTTAAAATGTCAAAATCTTCAAAATGAGCATAAGCACGATGAAATTAATGCTGGAATCATCTTCAGGATGCTAGAATACACTAAATACAGCAAAAAATTTGAGTCTACAACGTTTAGTTTAGGTGTGAGAGCCAAAATGAACTTTTTATTGCTTTAAACGCGTTTTCAGCCCCTGATTGTACACTTAAGGTGAAAATGTCAAAATCTTAAAAATGAGCATAAGCACAATGAAATTAATGCTGGAATCATCTTCAGGATGCTAAAATACACTAAATACAGCAAACATTTTGAGTATAGAACGTTTAGTTTAGGTGTGAGAGCCAAAATGAACTTTTTATTGCTTTAAATGCGTTTTCAGCCTGATTGTGCACTTTAGGTGAAAATGTCAAAATCTTAAAAATGAGCATAAGCACAATGAAATTAATGCTGGAATCATCTTCAGGATGCTAGAATACACTAAATACAGCAAAAATTTTGAGTCTACAACGTTTAGTTTAGGTGTGAGAGCCAAAATGAACTTTTTATTGCTTTAAACGCGTTTTCAGCCCCTGATTGTACACTTAAGGTGAAAATGTCAAAATCTTCAAAATGAGCATAAGCACAATGAAATTAATGCTGGAATCATCTTCAGGATGCTAGAATACACTAAATACAGCAAAAATTTTGAGTCTACAACGTTTAGTTTAGGTGTGAGAGCCAAAATGAACTTTTTATTGCTTTAAACGCGTTTTCAGCCCCTGATTGTACACTTAAGGTGAAAATGTCAAAATCTTAAAAATGAGCATAAGCACAATGAAATTAATGCTGGAATCATCTTCAGGATGCTAGAATACACTGAATACAGCAAAAATTTTGAGTCTACAACGTTTAGTTTAGGTGTGATAGCCAAAATGAACTTTTTATTGCTTTTAACGCGTTTTCAGCCCCTGATTGTACACTTAAGGTGAAAATGTCAAAATCTTAAAAATGAGCATAAGCACAATGAAATTAATGCTGGAATCATCTTTAGGATGCTAAAATACACTAAATAGAGCAAAAATTTTGAGTCTACAACGTTTAGTTTAGGTGTGAGAGCCAAAATGAACTTTTTATTGCTTTAAACGCGTTTTCAGCCCCTGATTGTACACTTAAGGTGAAAATGTCAAAATCTTAAAAATGAGCATAAGCACAATGAAATTAATGCTGGAATCATCTTCAGGATGCTAAAATACACTAAATACAGCAAAAATTTTGAGTCTACAACGTTTAGTTTAGGTGTGAGAGCCAAAATGAACTTTTTATTGCTTTAAATGCGTTTTCAGCCTGATTGTGCACTTTAGGTGAAAATGTCAAAATCTTAAAAATGAGCATAAGCACAATGAAATTAATGCTGGAATCATCTTCAGGATGCTAGAATACACTAAATACAGCAAAGATTTTGAGTCTACAACGTTTAGTTTAGGTGTGAGAGACAAAATGAACTTTTTATTGCTTTAAACGCGTTTTCAGCCCCTGATTGTACACTTAAGGTGAAAATGTCAAAATCTTCAAAATGAGCATAAGCACGATGAAATTAATGCTGGAATCATCTTCAGGATGCTAGAATACACCAAATACAGCAAAAATTTTGAGTCTACAACGTTTAGTTTAGGTGTGAGAGCCAAAATGAACTTTTTATTGCTTTAAATGCGTTTTCAGCCTGATTGTGCACTTTAGGTGAAAATGTCAAAATCTTAAAAATGAGCATAAGCACAATGAAATTAATGCTGGAATCATCTTCAGGATGCTAGAATACACTAAATACAGCAAAATTTTTGAGTCTACAACGTTTAGTTTAGGTGTGAGAGCCAAAATGAACTTTTTATTGCTTTAAACGCGTTTTCAGCCCCTGATTGTACACTTAAGGTGAAAATGTCAAAATCTTAAAAATGAGCAAAAGCACAATGAAATTAATGCTGGAATCATCTTCAGGATGCTAGAATACACTGAATACAGCAAAAATTTTGAGTCTACAACGTTTAGTTTAGGTGTGAGAGCCAAAATGAACTTTTTATTGCTTTAAACGCGTTTTCAGCCCCTGATTGTACACTTAAGGTGAAAATGTCAAATTCTTCAAACTGAGCATAAGCACAATGAAATTAATGCTGGAATCATCTTCAGGATGCTAGAATACACTAAATACAGCAAAAAATTTGAGTCTACAACGTTTAGTTTAGGTGTGAGAGCCAAAATGAACTTTTTATTGCTTTAAACGCGTTTTCAGCACCTGATTGTACACTTAAGGTGAAAATGTCAAAATCTTCAAAATGAGCATAAGCACAATGAAATTAATGCTGGAATCATCTTCAAGGATGCTAGAATACACTAAATACAGGAAAAATTTTGAGTCTACAACGTTTAGTTTAGGTGTGAGAGCCAAAATGAACTTTTTATTGCTTTAAATGCGTTTTCAGCCTGATTGTGCACTTTAGGTGAAAATGTCAAAATCTTAAAAATGAGCATAAGCACAATGAAATTAATGCTGGAATCATCTTCAGGATGCTAGAATACACTAAATACAGCAAAAATTTTGAGTCTACAACGTTTAGTTTAGGTGTGAGAGCCAAAATGAACTTTTTATTGCTTTAAACGCGTTTTCAGCCCCTGATTGTACACTTAAGGTGAAAATGTCAAAATCTTCAAAATGAGCATAAGCACAATGAAATTAATGCTGGAATCATCTTCAGGATGCTAGAATACACTGAATACAGCAAAAATTTTGAGTCTACAACGTTTATTTTAGGTGTGTGAGCCAAAATGAACTTTTTATTGCTTTAAACGCGTTTTCAGCCCCTGATTGTACACTTAAGGTGAAAATGTCAAAATCTTCAAAATGAGCATAAGCACAATGAAATTAATGCTGGAATCATCTTCAGGATGCTAGAATACACTAAATACAGCAAAAATTTTGAGTCTACAACGTTTATTTTAGGTGTGAGAGCCAAAATGAACTTTTTATTGCTTTAAATGCGTTTTCAGCCTGATTGTGCACTTTAGGTGAAAATGTCAAAATCTTAAAAATGAGCATAAGCACAATGAAATTAATGCTGGAATCATCTTCAGGATGCTAGAATACACTAAATACAGCAAAAATGTTGAGTCTACAACGTATAGTTTAGGTGTGAGAGCCAAAATGAACTTTTTATTGCTTTAAACGCGTTTTCAGCCCCTGATTGTACACTTAAGGTGAAAATGTCAAAATCTTCAAAATGAGCATAAGCACGATGAAATTAATGCTGGAATCATCTTCAGGATGCTAGAATACACTAAATACAGCAAAAATTTTGAGTCTACAACGTTTAGTTTAGGTGTGAGAGCCAAAATGAACTTTTTATTGCTTTAAATGCGTTTTCAGCCTGATTGTGCACTTTAGGTGAAAATGTCAAAATCTTAAAAATAAGCATAAGCACAATGAAATTAATGCTGGAATCATCTTCAGGATGCTAGAATACACTAAATACAGCAAAATTTTTGAGTCTACAACGTTTAGTTTAGGTGTGAGAGCCAAAATGAACTTTTTATTGCTTTAAACGCGTTTTCAGCCCCTGATTGTACACTTAAGGTGAAAATGTCAAAATCTTAAAAATGAGCAAAAGCACAATGAAATTAATGCTGGAATCATCTTTAGGATGCTAGAATACACTGAATACAGCAAAAATTTTGAGTCTACAACGTTTAGTTTAGGTGTGAGAGCCAAAATGAACTTTTTATTGCTTTAAACGCGTTTTCAGCCCCTGATTGTACACTTAAGGTGAAAATGTCAAATTCTTCAAACTGAGCATAAGCACAATGAAATTAATGCTGGAATCATCTTCAGGATGCTAGAATACACTGAATACAGCAAAAATTTTGAGTCTACAACGTTTATTTTAGGTGTGTGAGCCAAAATGAACTTTTTATTGCTTTAAATGCGTTTTCAGCCTGATTGTGCACTTTAGGTGAAAATGTCAAAATCTTCAAAATGAGCATAAGCACGATGAAATTAATGCTGGAATCATCTTCAGGATGCTAGAATACACTAAATACAGCAAAAAATTTGAGTCTACAACGTTTAGTTTAGGTGTGAGAGCCAAAATGAACTTTTTATTGCTTTAAACGCGTTTTCAGCCCCTGATTGTACACTTAAGGTGAAAATGTCAAAATCTTCAAAATGAGCATAAGCACAATGAAATTAATGCTGGAATCATCTTCAGGATGCTAGAATACACTAAATACAGGAAAAATTTTGAGTCTACAACGTTTAGTTTAGGTGTGAGAGCCAAAATGAACTTTTTATTGCTTTAAATGCGTTTTCAGCCTGATTGTGCACTTTAGGTGAAAATGTCAAAATCTTAAAAATGAGCATAAGCACAATGAAATTAATGCTGAAATCAACTTCAGGATGCTAGAATACACTAAATACAGCAAAAATTTTGAGTCTACAACGTTTAGTTTAGGTGTGAGAGCCAAAATGAACTTTTTATTGCTTTAAACGCGTTTTCAGCCCCTGATTGTACACTTAAGGTGAAAATGTCAAAATCTTAAAAATGAGCATAAGCACAATGAAATTAATGCTGGAATCATCTTCAGGATGCTAGAATACACTGAATACAGCAAAAATTTTGAGTCTACAACGTTTAGTTTAGGTGTGAGAGCCAAAATGAACTTTTTATTTCTTTAAACGCGTTTTCAGCCCCTGATTGTACACTTAAGGTGAAAATGTCAAAATCTTCAAAATGAGCATAAGCACGATGAAATTAATGCTGGAATCATCTTCAGGATGCTAGAATACACTGAATACAGCAAAAAGTTTGAGTCTACAACGTTTAGTTTAGGTGTGAGAGCCAAAATGAACTTTTTATTGCTTTAAATGCGTTTTCAGCCTGATTGTGCACTTTAGGTGAAAATGTCAAAATCTTAAAAATGAGCATAAGCACGATGAAATTAATGCTGGAATCATCTTCAGGATGCTAGAATACACTGAATACAGCAAAAATTTTGAGTCTACAACGTTTAGTTTAGGTGTGAGAGCCAAAATGAACTTTTTATTGCTTTAAATGCGTTTTCAGCCCCTGATTGTACACTTAAGGTGAAAATGTCAAAATCTTAAAAATGAGCATAAGCACAATGAAATTAATGCTGGAATCATCTTCAGGATGCTAGAATACACTAAATACAGCAAAAATTTTGAGTCTACAACGTTTAGTTTAGGTGTGAGAGCCAAAATGAACTTTTTATTGCTTTAAATGCGTTTTCAGCCTGATTGTGCACTTTAGGTGAAAATGTCAAAATCTTAAAAATGAGCATAAGCACAATGAAATTAATGCTGGAATCATCTTCAGGATGCTAGAATACACTGAATACAGCAAAAATTTTGAGTCTACAACGTTTAGTTTAGGTGTGAGAGCCAAAATGAACTTTTTATTGCTTTAAACGCGTTTTCAGCCCCTGATTGTACACTTAAGGTGAAAATGTCAAAATCTTCAAAATGAGCATAAGCACAATGAAATTAATGCTGGAATCATCTTCAGGATGCTAGAATACACTAAATACAGCAAAAATGTTGAGTCTACAACGTATAGTTTAGGTGTGAGAGCCAAAATGAACTTTTTATTGCTTTAAATGCGTTTTCAGCCTGATTGTGCACTTTAGGTGAAAATGTCAAAATCTTAAAAATGAGCATAAGCACAATGAAATTAATGCTGGAATCATCTTCAGGATGCTAGAATACACTAAATACAGCAAAAATTTTGAGTCTACAACGTTTAGTTTAGGTGTGAGAGCCAAAATGAACTTTTTTATTGCTTTAAACGCGTTTTCAGCCCCTGATTGTACACTTAAGGTGAAAATGTCAAAATCTTCAAAATGAGCATAAGCACGATGAAATTAATGCTGGAATCATCTTCAGGATGCTAGAATACACTGAATACAGCAAAAAGTTTGAGTCTACAACGTTTAGTTTAGGTGTGAGAGCCAAAATGAACTTTTTATTGCTTTAAATGCGTTTTCAGCCTGATTGTGCACTTTAGGGGAAAATGTCAAAATCTTAAAAATGAGCATAAGCACGATGAAATTAATGCTGGAATCATCTTCAGGATGCTAGAATACACTGGATACAGCAAAAATTTTGAGTCTACAACGTTTAGTTTAGGTGTGAGAGCCAAAATGAACTTTTTATTGCTTTAAATGCGTTTTCAGCCCCTGATTGTACACTTAAGGTGAAAATGTCAAAATCTTAAAAATGAGCATAAGCACAATGAAATTAATGCTGGAATCATCTTCAGGATGCTAGAATACACTAAATACAGCAAAAATTTTGAGTCTACAACGTTTAGTTTAGGTGTGAGAGCCAAAATGAACTTTTTATTGCTTTAAATGCGTTTTCAGCCTGATTGTGCACTTTAGGTGAAAATGTCAAAATCTTAAAAATGAGCATAAGCACGATGAAATTAATGCTGGAATCATCTTCAGGATGCTAGAATACACTGAATACAGCAAAAATTTTGAGTCTACAACGTTTATTTTAGGTGTGTGAGCCAAAATGAACTTTTTATTGCTTTAAACGCGTTTTCAGCCCCTGATTGTACACTTAAGGTGAAAATGTCAAAATCTTCAAAATGAGCATAAGCACAATGAAATTAATGCTGGAATCATCTTCAGGATGCTAGAATACACTAAATACAGCAAAAATTTTGAGTCTACAACGTTTATTTTAGGTGTGAGAGCCAAAATGAACTTTTTATTGCTTTAAATGCGTTTTCAGCCTGATTGTGCACTTTAGGTGAAAATGTCAAAATCTTAAAAATGAGCATAAGCACAATGAAATTAATGCTGGAATCATCTTCAGGATGCTAGAATACACTAAATACAGCAAAAATTTTGAGTCTACAACGTTTAGTTTAGGTGTGAGAGCCAAAATGAACTTTTTATTGCTTTAAACGCGTTTTCAGCCCCTGATTGTACACTTAAGGTGAAAATGTCAAAATCTTCAAAATGAGCATAAGCACAATGAAATTAATGCTGGAATCATCTTCAGGATGCTAGAATACACTAAATACAGCAAAAATGTTGAGTCTACAACGTATAGTTTAGGTGTGAGAGCCAAAATGAACTTTTTATTGCTTTAAATGCGTTTTCAGCCTGATTGTGCACTTTAGGTGAAAATGTCAAAATCTTAAAAATGAGCATAAGCACAATGAAATTAATGCTGGAATCATCTTCAGGATGCTAGAATACACTAAATACAGCAAAAATTTTGAGTCTACAACGTTTAGTTTAGGTGTGAGAGCCAAAATGAACTTTTTATTGCTTTAAACGCGTTTTCAGCCCCTGATTGTACACTTAAGGTGAAAATGTCAAAATCTTCAAAATGAGCATAAGCACGATGAAATTAATGCTGGAATCATCTTCAGGATGCTAGAATACACTAAATACAGCAAAAATTTTGAGTCTACAACGTTTAGTTTAGGTGTGAGAGCCAAAATGAACTTTTTATTGCTTTAAACGCGTTTTCAGCCCCTGATTGTACACTTAAGGTGAAAATGTCAAAATCTTCAAAATGAGCATAAGCACAATGAAATTAATGCTGGAATCATCTTCAGGATGCTAGAATACACTGAATACAGCAAAAATTTTGAGTCTACAACGTTTATTTTAGGTGTGTGAGCCAAAATGAACTTTTTATTGCTTTAAACGCGTTTTCAGCCCCTGATTGTACACTTAAGGTGAAAATGTCAAAATCTTCAAAATGAGCATAAGCACAATGAAATTAATGCTGGAATCATCTTCAGGATGCTAGAATACACTAAATACAGCAAAAATTTTGAGTCTACAACGTTTATTTTAGGTGTGAGAGCCAAAATGAACTTTTTATTGCTTTAAATGCGTTTTCAGCCTGATTGTGCACTTTAGGTGAAAATGTCAAAATCTTAAAAATGAGCATAAGCACAATGAAATTAATGCTGGAGTCATCTTCAGGATGCTAGAATACACTAAATACAGCAAAAATTTTGAGTCTACAACGTTTAGTTTAGGTGTGAGAGCCAAAATGAACTTTTTATTGCTTTAAACGCGTTTTAAGCCCCTGATTGTACACTTAAGGTGAAAATGTCAAAATCTTCAAAATGAGCATAAGCACAATGAAATTAATGCTGGAATCATCTTCAGGATGCTAGAATACACTAAATACAGCAAAAATGTTGAGTCTACAACGTATAGTTTAGGTGTGAGAGCCAAAATGAACTTTTTATTGCTTTAAATGCGTTTTCAGCCTGATTGTGCACTTTAGGTGAAAATGTCAAAATCTTAAAAATGAGCATAAGCACAATGAAATTAATGCTGGAATCATCTTCAGGATGCTAGAATACACTAAATACAGCAAAAATTTTGAGTCTACAACGTTTAGTTTAGGTGTGAGAGCCAAAATGAACTTTTTATTGCTTTAAACGCGTTTTCAGCCCCTGATTGTACACTTAAGGTGAAAATGTCAAAATCTTCAAAATGAGCATAAGCACGATGAAATTAATGCTGGAATCATCTTCAGGATGCTAGAATACACTAAATACAGCAAAAATTTTGAGTCTACAACGTTTAGTTTAGGTGTGAGAGCCAAAATGAACTTTTTATTGCTTTAAATGCGTTTTCAGCCTGATTGTGCACTTTAGGTGAAAATGTCAAAATCTTAAAAATAAGCATAAGCACAATGAAATTAATGCTGGAATCATCTTCAGGATGCTAGAATACACTAAATACAGCAAAATTTTTGAGTCTACAACGTTTAGTTTAGGTGTGAGAGCCAAAATAAACTTTTTATTGCTTTAAACGCGTTTTCAGCCCCTGATTGTACACTTAAGGTGAAAATGTCAAAATCTTAAAAATGAGCAAAAGCACAATGAAATTAATGCTGGAATCATCTTCAGGATGCTAGAATACACTGAATACAGCAAAAATTTTGAGTCTACAACGTTTAGTTTAGGTGTGAGAGCCAAAATGAACTTTTTATTGCTTTAAACGCGTTTTCAGCCCCTGATTGTACACTTAAGGTGAAAATGTCAAAATCTTCAAAATGAGCATAAGCACAATGAAATTAATGCTGGAATCATCTTCAGGATGCTAGAATACACTAAATACAGGAAAAATTTTGAGTCTACAACGTTTAGTTTAGGTGTGAGAGCCAAAATGAACTTTTTATTGCTTTAAATGCGTTTTCAGCCTGATTGTGCACTTTAGGTGAAAATGTCAAAATCTTAAAAATGAGCATAAGCACAATGAAATTAATGCTGAAATCAACTTCAGGATGCTAGAATACACTAAATACAGCAAAAATTTTGAGTCTACAACGTTTAGTTTAGGTGTGAGAGCCAAAATGAACTTTTTATTGCTTTAAACGCGTTTTCAGCCCCTGATTGTACACTTAAGGTCTAAATGTCAAAATCTTCAAAATGAGCATAAGCACAATGAAATTAATGCTGGAATCATCTTCAGGATGCTAGAATACACTGAATACAGCAAAAATTTTGAGTCTACAACGTTTAGTTTAGGTGTGAGAGCCAAAATGAACTTTTTATTGCTTTAAATGCGTTTTCAGCCTGATTGTGCACTTTAGGTGAAAATGTCAAAATCTTACAAATGAGCATAAGCACAATGAAATTAATGCTGGAATCATCTTCAGGATGCTAGAATACACTAAATACAGAAAAAATTTTGAGTCTACAACGTTTAGTTTAGGTGTGAGAGCCAAAATGAACTTTTTATTGCTTTAAACGCGTTTTCAGCCCCTGATTGTACACTTAAGGTGAAAATGTCAAAATCTTCAAAATGAGCATAAGCACAATGAAATTAATGCTGGAATCATCTTCAGGATGCTAGAATACACTGAATACAGCAAAAATTTTGAGTCTACAACGTTTATTTTAGGTGTGTGAGCCAAAATGAACTTTTTATTGCTTTAAATGCGTTTTCAGCCTGATTGTGCACTTTAGGTTAAAATGTCAAAATCTTCAAAATGAGCATAAGCACGATGAAATTAATGCTGGAATCATCTTCAGGATGCTAGAATACACTAAATACAGCAAAAAATTTGAGTCTACAACGTTTAGTTTAGGTGTGAGAGCCAAAATGAACTTTTTATTGCTTTAAACGCGTTTTCAGCCCCTGATTGTACACTTAAGGTGAAAATGTCAAAATCTTAAAAATGAGCATAAGCACAATGAAATTAATGCTGGAATCATCTTCAGGATGCTAAAATACACTAAATACAGCAAACATTTTGAGTCTACAACGTTTAGTTTAGGTGTGAGAGCCAAAATGAACTTTTTATTGCTTTAAATGCGTTTTCAGCCTGATTGTGCACTTTAGGTGAAAATGTCAAAATCTTAAAAATGAGCATAAGCACAATGAAATTAATGCTGGAATCATCTTCAGGATGCTAGAATACACTAAATACAGCAAAAATTTTGAGTCTACAACGTTTAGTTTAGGTGTGAGAGCCAAAATGAACTTTTTATTGCTTTAAACGCGTTTTCAGCCTGATTGTACACTTAAGGTGAAAATGTCAAAATCTTCAAAATGAGCATAAGCACAATGAAATTAATGCTGGAATCATCTTGAGGATGCTAGAATACACTAAATACAGTAAAAATTTTGAGTCTACAACGTATAGTTTAGGTGTGAGAGCCAAAATGAACTTTTTATTGCTTTAAATGCGTTTTCAGCCTGATTGTGCACTTTAGGTGAAAATGTCAAAATCTTACAAATGAGCATAAGCACAATGAAATTAATGCTGGAATCATCTTCAGGATGCTAGAATACACTAAATACAGAAAAATTTTTGAGTCTACAACGTTTAGTTTAGGTGTGAGAGCCAAAATGAACTTTTTATTGCTTTAAACGCGTTTTCAGCCCCTGATTGTACACTTAAGGTGAAAATGTCAAAATCTTCAAAATGAGCATAAGCACAATGAAATTAATGCTGGAATCATCTTCAGGATGCTAGAATACACTGAATACAGCAAAAATTTTGAGTCTACAACGTTTATTTTAGGTGTGTGAGCCAAAATGAACTTTTTATTGCTTTAAATGCGTTTTCAGCCTGATTGTGCACTTTAGGTTAAAATGTCAAAATCTTCAAAATGAGCATAAGCACGATGAAATTAATGCTGGAATCATCTTCAGGATGCTAGAATACACTAAATACAGCAAAAAATTTGAGTCTACAACGTTTAGTTTAGGTGTGAGAGCCAAAATGAACTTTTTATTGCTTTAAACGCGTTTTCAGCCCCTGATTGTACACTTAAGGTGAAAATGTCAAAATCTTAAAAATGAGCATAAGCACAATGAAATTAATGCTGGAATCATCTTCAGGATGCTAAAATACACTAAATACAGCAAACATTTTGAGTCTACAACGTTTAGTTTAGGTGTGAGAGCCAAAATGAACTTTTTATTGCTTTAAATGCGTTTTCAGCCTGATTGTGCACTTTAGGTGAAAATGTCAAAATCTTAAAAATGAGCATAAGCACAATGAAATTAATGCTGGAATCATCTTCAGGATGCTAGAATACACTAAATACAGCAAAAATTTTGAGTCTACAACGTTTAGTTTAGGTGTGAGAGCCAAAATGAACTTTTTATTGCTTTAAACGCGTTTTCAGCCCCTGATTGTACACTTAAGGTGAAAATGTCAAAATCTTCAAAATGAGCATAAGCACAATGAAATTAATGCTGGAATCATCTTCAGGATGCTAGAATACACTAAATACAGCAAAAATTTTGAGTCTACAACGTTTAGTTTAGGTGTGAGAGCCAAAATGAACTTTTTATTGCTTTAAACGCGTTTTCAGCCCCTGATTGTACACTTAAGGTGAAAATGTCAAAATCTTAAAAATGAGCATAAGCACAATGAAATTAATGCTGGAATCATCTTCAGGATGCTAGAATACACTGAATACAGCAAAAATTTTGAGTCTACAACGTTTAGTTTAGGTGTGATAGCCAAAATGAACTTTTTATTGCTTTAAACGCGTTTTCAGCCCCTGATTGTACACTTAAGGTGAAAATGTCAAAATCTTAAAAATGAGCATAAGCACAATGAAATTAATGCTGGAATCATCTTTAGGATGCTAAAATACACTAAATAGAGCAAAAATTTTGAGTCTACAACGTTTAGTTTAGGTGTGAGAGCCAAAATGAACTTTTTATTGCTTTAAACGCGTTTTCAGCCCCTGATTGTACACTTAAGGTGAAAATGTCAAAATCTTAAAAATGAGCATAAGCACAATGAAATTAATGCTGGAATCATCTTCAGGATGCTAAAATACACTAAATACAGCAAAAATTTTGAGTCTACAACGTTTAGTTTAGGTGTGAGAGCCAAAATGAACTTTTTATTGCTTTAAATGCGTTTTCAGCCTGATTGTGCACTTTAGGTGAAAATGTCAAAATCTTAAAAATGAGCATAAGCACAATGAAATTAATGCTGGAATCATCTTCAGGATGCTAGAATACACTAAATACAGCAAAGATTTTGAGTCTACAACGTTTAGTTTAGGTGTGAGAGACAAAATGAACTTTTTATTGCTTTAAACGCGTTTTCAGCCCCTGATTGTACACTTAAGGTGAAAATGTCAAAATCTTCAAAATGAGCATAAGCACGATGAAATTAATGCTGGAATCATCTTCAGGATGCTAGAATACACCAAATACAGCAAAAATTTTGAGTCTACAACGTTTAGTTTAGGTGTGAGAGCCAAAATGAACTTTTTATTGCTTTAAATGCGTTTTCAGCCTGATTGTGCACTTTAGGTGAAAATGTCAAAATCTTAAAAATGAGCATAAGCACAATGAAATTAATGCTGGAATCATCTTCAGGATGCTAGAATACACTAAATACAGCAAAAATTTTGAGTCTACAACGTTTAGTTTAGGTGTGAGAGCCAAAATGAACTTTTTATTGCTTTAAATGCGTTTTCAGCCCCTGATTGTACACTTAAGGTGAAAATGTCAAAATCTTAAAAATGAGCATAAGCACAATGAAATTAATGCTGGAATCATCTTCAGGATGCTAGAATACACTAAATACAGCAAAAATTTTGAGTCTACAACGTTTAGTTTAGGTGTGAGAGCCAAAATGAACTTTTTATTGCTTTAAATGCGTTTTCAGCCTGATTGTGCACTTTAGGTGAAAATGTCAAAATCTTAAAAATGAGCATAAGCACAATGAAATTAATGCTGGAATCATCTTCAGGATGCTAGAATACACTGAATACAGCAAAAATTTTGAGTCTACAACGTTTAGTTTAGGTGTGAGAGCCAAAATGAACTTTTTATTGCTTTAAACGCGTTTTCAGCCCCTGATTGTACACTTAAGGTGAAAATGTCAAAATCTTCAAAATGAGCATAAGCACAATGAAATTAATGCTGGAATCATCTTCAGGATGCTAGAATACACTAAATACAGCAAAAATGTTGAGTCTACAACGTATAGTTTAGGTGTGAGAGCCAAAATGAACTTTTTATTGCTTTAAATGCGTTTTCAGCCTGATTGTGCACTTTAGGTGAAAATGTCAAAATCTTAAAAATGAGCATAAGCACAATGAAATTAATGCTGGAATCATCTTCAGGATGCTAGAATACACTGAATACAGCAAAAATTTTGAGTCTACAACGTTTAGTTTAGGTGTGATAGCCAAAATGAACTTTTTATTGCTTTAAACGCGTTTTCAGCCCCTGATTGTACACTTAAGGTGAAAATGTCAAAATCTTAAAAATGAGCATAAGCACAATGAAATTAATGCTGGAATCATCTTTAGGATGCTAAAATACACTAAATAGAGCAAAAATTTTGAGTCTACAACGTTTAGTTTAGGTGTGAGAGCCAAAATGAACTTTTTATTGCTTTAAACGCGTTTTCAGCCCCTGATTGTACACTTAAGGTGAAAATGTCAAAATCTTAAAAATGAGCATAAGCACAATGAAATTAATGCTGGAATCATCTTCAGGATGCTAAAATACACTAAATACAGCAAAAATTTTGAGTCTACAACGTTTAGTTTAGGTGTGAGAGCCAAAATGAACTTTTTATTGCTTTAAATGCGTTTTCAGCCTGATTGTGCACTTTAGGTGAAAATGTCAAAATCTTAAAAATGAGCATAAGCACAATGAAATTAATGCTGGAATCATCTTCAGGATGCTAGAATACACTAAATACAGCAAAGATTTTGAGTCTACAACGTTTAGTTTAGGTGTGAGAGACAAAATGAACTTTTTATTGCTTTAAACGCGTTTTCAGCCCCTGATTGTACACTTAAGGTGAAAATGTCAAAATCTTCAAAATGAGCATAAGCACGATGAAATTAATGCTGGAATCATCTTCAGGATGCTAGAATACACCAAATACAGCAAAAATTTTGAGTCTACAACGTTTAGTTTAGGTGTGAGAGCCAAAATGAACTTTTTATTGCTTTAAATGCGTTTTCAGCCTGATTGTGCACTTTAGGTGAAAATGTCAAAATCTTAAAAATGAGCATAAGCACAATGAAATTAATGCTGGAATCATCTTCAGGATGCTAGAATACACTAAATACAGCAAAAATTTTGAGTCTACAACGTTTAGTTTAGGTGTGAGAGCCAAAATGAACTTTTTATTGCTTTAAATGCGTTTTCAGCCCCTGATTGTACACTTAAGGTGAAAATGTCAAAATCTTAAAAATGAGCATAAGCACAATGAAATTAATGCTGGAATCATCTTCAGGATGCTAGAATACACTAAATACAGCAAAAATTTTGAGTCTACAACGTTTAGTTTAGGTGTGAGAGCCAAAATGAACTTTTTATTGCTTTAAATGCGTTTTCAGCCTGATTGTGCACTTTAGGTGAAAATGTCAAAATCTTAAAAATGAGCATAAGCACAATGAAATTAATGCTGGAATCATCTTCAGGATGCTAGAATACACTGAATACAGCAAAAATTTTGAGTCTACAACGTTTAGTTTAGGTGTGAGAGCCAAAATGAACTTTTTATTGCTTTAAACGCGTTTTCAGCCCCTGATTGTACACTTAAGGTGAAAATGTCAAAATCTTCAAAATGAGCATAAGCACAATGAAATTAATGCTGGAATCATCTTCAGGATGCTAGAATACACTAAATACAGCAAAAATGTTGAGTCTACAACGTATAGTTTAGGTGTGAGAGCCAAAATGAACTTTTTATTGCTTTAAATGCGTTTTCAGCCTGATTGTGCACTTTAGGTGAAAATGTCAAAATCTTAAAAATGAGCATAAGCACAATGAAATTAATGCTGGAATCATCTTCAGGATGCTAGAATACACTAAATACAGCAAAAATTTTGAGTCTACAACGTTTAGTTTAGGTGTGAGAGCCAAAATGAACTTTTTTATTGCTTTAAACGCGTTTTCAGCCCCTGATTGTACACTTAAGGTGAAAATGTCAAAATCTTCAAAATGAGCATAAGCACGATGAAATTAATGCTGGAATCATCTTCAGGATGCTAGAATACACTGAATACAGCAAAAAGTTTGAGTCTACAACGTTTAGTTTAGGTGTGAGAGCCAAAATGAACTTTTTATTGCTTTAAATGCGTTTTCAGCCTGATTGTGCACTTTAGGGGAAAATGTCAAAATCTTAAAAATGAGCATAAGCACGATGAAATTAATGCTGGAATCATCTTCAGGATGCTAGAATACACTGGATACAGCAAAAATTTTGAGTCTACAACGTTTAGTTTAGGTGTGAGAGCCAAAATGAACTTTTTATTGCTTTAAATGCGTTTTCAGCCCCTGATTGTACACTTAAGGTGAAAATGTCAAAATCTTAAAAATGAGCATAAGCACAATGAAATTAATGCTGGAATCATCTTCAGGATGCTAGAATACACTAAATACAGCAAAAATTTTGAGTCTACAACGTTTAGTTTAGGTGTGAGAGCCAAAATGAACTTTTTATTGCTTTAAATGCGTTTTCAGCCTGATTGTGCACTTTAGGTGAAAATGTCAAAATCTTAAAAATGAGCATAAGCACGATGAAATTAATGCTGGAATCATCTTCAGGATGCTAGAATACACTGAATACAGCAAAAATTTTGAGTCTACAACGTTTATTTTAGGTGTGTGAGCCAAAATGAACTTTTTATTGCTTTAAACGCGTTTTCAGCCCCTGATTGTACACTTAAGGTGAAAATGTCAAAATCTTCAAAATGAGCATAAGCACAATGAAATTAATGCTGGAATCATCTTCAGGATGCTAGAATACACTAAATACAGCAAAAATTTTGAGTCTACAACGTTTATTTTAGGTGTGAGAGCCAAAATGAACTTTTTATTGCTTTAAATGCGTTTTCAGCCTGATTGTGCACTTTAGGTGAAAATGTCAAAATCTTAAAAATGAGCATAAGCACAATGAAATTAATGCTGGAATCATCTTCAGGATGCTAGAATACACTAAATACAGCAAAAATTTTGAGTCTACAACGTTTAGTTTAGGTGTGAGAGCCAAAATGAACTTTTTATTGCTTTAAACGCGTTTTCAGCCCCTGATTGTACACTTAAGGTGAAAATGTCAAAATCTTCAAAATGAGCATAAGCACAATGAAATTAATGCTGGAATCATCTTCAGGATGCTAGAATACACTAAATACAGCAAAAATGTTGAGTCTACAACGTATAGTTTAGGTGTGAGAGCCAAAATGAACTTTTTATTGCTTTAAATGCGTTTTCAGCCTGATTGTGCACTTTAGGTGAAAATGTCAAAATCTTAAAAATGAGCATAAGCACAATGAAATTAATGCTGGAATCATCTTCAGGATGCTAGAATACACTAAATACAGCAAAAATTTTGAGTCTACAACGTTTAGTTTAGGTGTGAGAGCCAAAATGAACTTTTTATTGCTTTAAACGCGTTTTCAGCCCCTGATTGTACACTTAAGGTGAAAATGTCAAAATCTTCAAAATGAGCATAAGCACGATGAAATTAATGCTGGAATCATCTTCAGGATGCTAGAATACACTAAATACAGCAAAAATTTTGAGTCTACAACGTTTAGTTTAGGTGTGAGAGCCAAAATGAACTTTTTATTGCTTTAAACGCGTTTTCAGCCCCTGATTGTACACTTAAGGTGAAAATGTCAAAATCTTCAAAATGAGCATAAGCACAATGAAATTAATGCTGGAATCATCTTCAGGATGCTAGAATACACTGAATACAGCAAAAATTTTGAGTCTACAACGTTTATTTTAGGTGTGTGAGCCAAAATGAACTTTTTATTGCTTTAAACGCGTTTTCAGCCCCTGATTGTACACTTAAGGTGAAAATGTCAAAATCTTCAAAATGAGCATAAGCACAATGAAATTAATGCTGGAATCATCTTCAGGATGCTAGAATACACTAAATACAGCAAAAATTTTGAGTCTACAACGTTTATTTTAGGTGTGAGAGCCAAAATGAACTTTTTATTGCTTTAAATGCGTTTTCAGCCTGATTGTGCACTTTAGGTGAAAATGTCAAAATCTTAAAAATGAGCATAAGCACAATGAAATTAATGCTGGAGTCATCTTCAGGATGCTAGAATACACTAAATACAGCAAAAATTTTGAGTCTACAACGTTTAGTTTAGGTGTGAGAGCCAAAATGAACTTTTTATTGCTTTAAACGCGTTTTCAGCCCCTGATTGTACACTTAAGGTGAAAATGTCAAAATCTTCAAAATGAGCATAAGCACAATGAAATTAATGCTGGAATCATCTTCAGGATGCTAGAATACACTAAATACAGCAAAAATGTTGAGTCTACAACGTATAGTTTAGGTGTGAGAGCCAAAATGAACTTTTTATTGCTTTAAATGCGTTTTCAGCCTGATTGTGCACTTTAGGTGAAAATGTCAAAATCTTAAAAATGAGCATAAGCACAATGAAATTAATGCTGGAATCATCTTCAGGATGCTAGAATACACTAAATACAGCAAAAATTTTGAGTCTACAACGTTTAGTTTAGGTGTGAGAGCCAAAATGAACTTTTTATTGCTTTAAACGCGTTTTCAGCCCCTGATTGTACACTTAAGGTGAAAATGTCAAAATCTTCAAAATGAGCATAAGCACGATGAAATTAATGCTGGAATCATCTTCAGGATGCTAGAATACACTAAATACAGCAAAAATTTTGAGTCTACAACGTTTAGTTTAGGTGTGAGAGCCAAAATGAACTTTTTATTGCTTTAAATGCGTTTTCAGCCTGATTGTGCACTTTAGGTGAAAATGTCAAAATCTTAAAAATAAGCATAAGCACAATGAAATTAATGCTGGAATCATCTTCAGGATGCTAGAATACACTAAATACAGCAAAATTTTTGAGTCTACAACGTTTAGTTTAGGTGTGAGAGCCAAAATAAACTTTTTATTGCTTTAAACGCGTTTTCAGCCCCTGATTGTACACTTAAGGTGAAAATGTCAAAATCTTAAAAATGAGCAAAAGCACAATGAAATTAATGCTGGAATCATCTTCAGGATGCTAGAATACACTGAATACAGCAAAAATTTTGAGTCTACAACGTTTAGTTTAGGTGTGAGAGCCAAAATGAACTTTTTATTGCTTTAAACGCGTTTTCAGCCCCTGATTGTACACTTAAGGTGAAAATGTCAAAATCTTCAAAATGAGCATAAGCACAATGAAATTAATGCTGGAATCATCTTCAGGATGCTAGAATACACTAAATACAGGAAAAATTTTGAGTCTACAACGTTTAGTTTAGGTGTGAGAGCCAAAATGAACTTTTTATTGCTTTAAATGCGTTTTCAGCCTGATTGTGCACTTTAGGTGAAAATGTCAAAATCTTAAAAATGAGCATAAGCACAATGAAATTAATGCTGAAATCAACTTCAGGATGCTAGAATACACTAAATACAGCAAAAATTTTGAGTCTACAACGTTTAGTTTAGGTGTGAGAGCCAAAATGAACTTTTTATTGCTTTAAACGCGTTTTCAGCCCCTGATTGTACACTTAAGGTGAAAATGTCAAAATCTTAAAAATGAGCATAAGCACAATGAAATTAATGCTGGAATCATCTTCAGGATGCTAGAATACACTGAATACAGCAAAAATTTTGAGTCTACAACGTTTAGTTTAGGTGTGAGAGCCAAAATGAACTTTTTATTTCTTTAAACGCGTTTTCAGCCCCTGATTGTACACTTAAGGTGAAAATGTCAAAATCTTCAAAATGAGCATAAGCACGATGAAATTAATGCTGGATTCATCTTCAGGATGCTAGAATACACTGAATACAGCAAAAAGTTTGAGTCTACAACGTTTAGTTTAGGTGTGAGAGCCAAAATGAACTTTTTATTGCTTTTAATGCGTTTTCAGCCTGATTGTGCACTTTAGGTGAAAATGTCAAAATCTTAAAAATGAGCATAAGCACAATGAAATTAATGCTGGAATCATCTTCAGGATGCTAGAATACACTAAATACAGCAAAAATTTTGAGTCTACAACGTTTAGTTTAGGTGTGAGAGCCAAAATGAACTTTTTATTGCTTTAAATGCGTTTTCAGCCTGATTGTGCACTTTAGGTGAAAATGTCAAAATCTTAAAAATGAGCATAAGCACAATGAAATTAATGCTGGAATCATCTTCAGGATGCTAGAATACACTGAATACAGCAAAAATTTTGAGTCTACAACGTTTATTTTAGGTGTGTGAGCCAAAATGAACTTTTTATTGCTTTAAATGCGTTTTCAGCCTGATTGTGCACTTTAGGTTAAAATGTCAAAATCTTAAAAATGAGCATAAGCACGATAAAATTAATGCTGGAATCATCTTCAGGATGCTAGAATACACTAAATACAGCAAAAATTTTGAGTCTACAACGTTTAGTTTAGGTGTGAGAGCCAAAATGAACTTTTTATTGCTTTAAACGCGTTTTCAGCCCCTGATTGTGCACTTTAGGTGAAAATGTCAAAATCTTAAAAATGAGCATAAGCACAATGAAATTAATGCTGGAATCATCTTCAGGATGCTAGAATACACTGAATACAGCAAAAATTTTGAGTCTACAACGTTTAGTTTAGGTGTGAGAGCCAAAATGAACTTTTTATTGCTTTAAACGCGTTTTCAGCCCCTGATTGTACACTTAAGGTGAAAATGTCAAAATCTTAAAAATGAGCATAAGCACAATGAAATTAATGCTGTAATCATTTTCAGGATGCTAAAATACACTAAATACAGCAAAAATTTTGAGTCTACAACGTTTAGTTTAGGTGTGAGAGCCAAAATGAACTTTTTATTGCTTTAAACGCGTTTTCAGCCTGATTGTACACTTAAGGTGAAAATGTCAAAATCTTCAAAATGAGCATAAGCACAATGAAATTAATGCTGGAATCATCTTCAGGATGCTAGAATACACTAAATACAGCAAAAATTTTGAGTCTACAACGTATAGTTTAGGTGTGAGAGCCAAAATGAACTTTTTATTGCTTTAAATGCGTTTTCAGCCTGATTGTGCACTTTAGGTGAAAATGTCAAAATCTTACAAATGAGCATAAGCACAATGAAATTAATGCTGGAATCATCTTCAGGATGCTAGAATACACTAAATACAGAAAAAATTTTGAGTCTACAACGTTTAGTTTAGGTGTGAGAGCCAAAATGAACTTTTTATTGCTTTAAACGCGTTTTCAGCCCCTGATTGTACACTTAAGGTGAAAATGTCAAAATCTTCAAAATGAGCATAAGCACAATGAAATTAATGCTGGAATCATCTTCAGGATGCTAGAATACACTGAATACAGCAAAAATTTTGAGTCTACAACGTTTATTTTAGGTGTGTGAGCCAAAATGAACTTTTTATTGCTTTAAATGCGTTTTCAGCCTGATTGTGCACTTTAGGTTAAAATGTCAAAATCTTCAAAATGAGCATAAGCACGATGAAATTAATGCTGGAATCATCTTCAGGATGCTAGAATACACTAAATACAGCAAAAAATTTGAGTCTACAACGTTTAGTTTAGGTGTGAGAGCCAAAATGAACTTTTTATTGCTTTAAACGCGTTTTCAGCCCCTGATTGTACACTTAAGGTGAAAATGTCAAAATCTTAAAAATGAGCATAAGCACAATGAAATTAATGCTGGAATCATCTTCAGGATGCTAAAATACACTAAATACAGCAAACATTTTGAGTCTACAACGTTTAGTTTAGGTGTGAGAGCCAAAATGAACTTTTTATTGCTTTAAATGCGTTTTCAGCCTGATTGTGCACTTTAGGTGAAAATGTCAAAATCTTAAAAATGAGCATAAGCACAATGAAATTAATGCTGGAATCATCTTCAGGATGCTAGAATACACTAAATACAGCAAAAATTTTGAGTCTACAACGTTTAGTTTAGGTGTGAGAGCCAAAATGAACTTTTTATTGCTTTAAACGCGTTTTCAGCCTGATTGTACACTTAAGGTGAAAATGTCAAAATCTTCAAAATGAGCATAAGCACAATGAAATTAATGCTGGAATCATCTTCAGGATGCTAGAATACACTAAATACAGTAAAAATTTTGAGTCTACAACGTATAGTTTAGGTGTGAGAGCCAAAATGAACTTTTTATTGCTTTAAATGCGTTTTCAGCCTGATTGTGCACTTTAGGTGAAAATGTCAAAATCTTACAAATGAGCATAAGCACAATGAAATTAATGCTGGAATCATCTTCAGGATGCTAGAATACACTAAATACAGAAAAATTTTTGAGTCTACAACGTTTAGTTTAGGTGTGAGAGCCAAAATGAACTTTTTATTGCTTTAAACGCGTTTTCAGCCCCTGATTGTACACTTAAGGTGAAAATGTCAAAATCTTCAAAATGAGCATAAGCACAATGAAATTAATGCTGGAATCATCTTCAGGATGCTAGAATACACTGAATACAGCAAAAATTTTGAGTCTACAACGTTTATTTTAGGTGTGTGAGCCAAAATGAACTTTTTATTGCTTTAAATGCGTTTTCAGCCTGATTGTGCACTTTAGGTTAAAATGTCAAAATCTTCAAAATGAGCATAAGCACGATGAAATTAATGCTGGAATCATCTTCAGGATGCTAGAATACACTAAATACAGCAAAAAATTTGAGTCTACAACGTTTAGTTTAGGTGTGAGAGCCAAAATGAACTTTTTATTGCTTTAAACGCGTTTTCAGCCCCTGATTGTACACTTAAGGTGAAAATGTCAAAATCTTAAAAATGAGCATAAGCACAATGAAATTAATGCTGGAATCATCTTCAGGATGCTAAAATACACTAAATACAGCAAACATTTTGAGTCTACAACGTTTAGTTTAGGTGTGAGAGCCAAAATGAACTTTTTATTGCTTTAAATGCGTTTTCAGCCTGATTGTGCACTTTAGGTGAAAATGTCAAAATCTTAAAAATGAGCATAAGCACAATGAAATTAATGCTGGAATCATCTTCAGGATGCTAGAATACACTAAATACAGCAAAAATTTTGAGTCTACAACGTTTAGTTTAGGTGTGAGAGCCAAAATGAACTTTTTATTGCTTTAAACGCGTTTTCAGCCCCTGATTGTACACTTAAGGTGAAAATGTCAAAATCTTCAAAATGAGCATAAGCACAATGAAATTAATGCTGGAATCATCTTCAGGATGCTAGAATACACTAAATACAGCAAAAATTTTGAGTCTACAACGTTTAGTTTAGGTGTGAGAGCCAAAATGAACTTTTTATTGCTTTAAACGCGTTTTCAGCCCCTGATTGTACACTTAAGGTGAAAATGTCAAAATCTTAAAAATGAGCATAAGCACAATGAAATTAATGCTGGAATCATCTTCAGGATGCTAGAATACACTGAATACAGCAAAAATTTTGAGTCTACAACGTTTAGTTTAGGTGTGATAGCCAAAATGAACTTTTTATTGCTTTAAACGCGTTTTCAGCCCCTGATTGTACACTTAAGGTGAAAATGTCAAAATCTTAAAAATGAGCATAAGCACAATGAAATTAATGCTGGAATCATCTTTAGGATGCTAAAATACACTAAATAGAGCAAAAATTTTGAGTCTACAACGTTTAGTTTAGGTGTGAGAGCCAAAATGAACTTTTTATTGCTTTAAACGCGTTTTCAGCCCCTGATTGTACACTTAAGGTGAAAATGTCAAAATCTTAAAAATGAGCATAAGCACAATGAAATTAATGCTGGAATCATCTTCAGGATGCTAAAATACACTAAATACAGCAAAAATTTTGAGTCTACAACGTTTAGTTTAGGTGTGAGAGCCAAAATGAACTTTTTATTGCTTTAAATGCGTTTTCAGCCTGATTGTGCACTTTAGGTGAAAATGTCAAAATCTTAAAAATGAGCATAAGCACAATGAAATTAATGCTGGAATCATCTTCAGGATGCTAGAATACACTAAATACAGCAAAGATTTTGAGTCTACAACGTTTAGTTTAGGTGTGAGAGACAAAATGAACTTTTTATTGCTTTAAACGCGTTTTCAGCCCCTGATTGTACACTTAAGGTGAAAATGTCAAAATCTTCAAAATGAGCATAAGCACGATGAAATTAATGCTGGAATCATCTTCAGGATGCTAGAATACACCAAATACAGCAAAAATTTTGAGTCTACAACGTTTAGTTTAGGTGTGAGAGCCAAAATGAACTTTTTATTGCTTTAAATGCGTTTTCAGCCTGATTGTGCACTTTAGGTGAAAATGTCAAAATCTTAAAAATGAGCATAAGCACAATGAAATTAATGCTGGAATCATCTTCAGGATGCTAGAATACACTAAATACAGCAACAATTTTGAGTCTACAACGTTTAGTTTAGGTGTGAGAGCCAAAATGAACTTTTTATTGCTTTAAACGCGTTTTCAGCCCCTGATTGTACACTTAAGGTGAAAATGTCAAAATCTTAAAAATGAGCATAAGCACAATGAAATTAATGCTGGAATCATCTTCAGGATGCTAGAATACACTGAATACAGCAAAAATTTTGAGTCTACAACGTTTAGTTTAGGTGTGAGAGCCAAAATGAACTTTTTATTGCTTTAAACGCGTTTTCAGCCCCTGATTGTACACTTAAGGTGAAAATGTCAAAATCTTAAAAATGAGCATAAGCACAATGAAATTAATGCTGGAATCATCTTCAGGATGCTAAAATACACTAAATACAGCAAAAATTTTGAGTCTACAACGTTTAGTTTAGGTGTGAGAGCCAAAATGAACTTTTTATTGCTTTAAATGCGTTTTCAGCCTGATTGTGCACTTTAGGTGAAAATATCAAAATCTTAAAAATGAGCATAAGCACAATAAAATTAATGCTGGAATCATCTTCAGGATGCTAGAATACACTAAATACAGCCAAAATTTTGAGTCTACAACGTTTAGTTTAGGTGTGAGAGCCAAAATGAACTTTTTATTGCTTTAAACGCGTTTTCAGCCCCTGATTGTACACTTAAGGTGAAAATGTCAAAATCTTCAAAATGAGCATAAGCACAATGAAATTAATGCTGGAATCATCTTCAGGATGCTAGAATACACTGAATACAGCAAAAATTTTGAGTCTACAACGTTTATTTTAGGTGTGTGAGCCAAAATGAACTTTTTATTGCTTTAAACGCGTTTTCAGCCCCTGATTGTACACTTAAGGTGAAAATGTCAAAATCTTCAAAATGAGCATAAGCACAATGAAATTAATGCTGGAATCATCTTCAGGATGCTAGAATACACTAAATACAGCAAAAATTTTGAGTCTACAACGTTTATTTTAGGTGTGAGAGCCAAAATGAACCTTTTATTGCTTTAAATGCGTTTTCAGCCTGATTGTGCACTTTAGGTGAAAATGTCAAAATCTTAAAAATGAGCATAAGCACAATGAAATTAATGCTGGAATCATCTTCAGGATGCTAGAATACACTAAATACAGCAAAAATTTTGAGTCTACAACGTTTAGTTTAGGTGTGAGAGCCAAAATGAACTTTTTATTGCTTTAAACGCGTTTTCAGCCCCTGATTGTACACTTAAGGTGAAAATGTCAAAATCTTCAAAATGAGCATAAGCACAATGAAATTAATGCTGGAATCATCTTCAGGATGCTAGAATACACTAAATACAGCAAAAATGTTGAGTCTACAACGTATAGTTTAGGTGTGAGAGCCAAAATGAACTTTTTATTGCTTTAAATGCGTTTTCAGCCTGATTGTGCACTTTAGGTGAAAATGTCAAAATCTTAAAAATGAGCATAAGCACAATGAAATTAATGCTGGAATCATCTTCAGGATGCTAGAATACACTAAATACAGCAAAAATTTTGAGTCTACAACGTTTAGTTTAGGTGTGAGAGCCAAAATGAACTTTTTATTGCTTTAAACGCGTTTTCAGCCCCTGATTGTACACTTAAGGTGAAAATGTCAAAATCTTCAAAATGAGCATAAGCACGATGAAATTAATGCTGGAATCATCTTCAGGATGCTAGAATACACTAAATAAAGCAAAAATTTTGAGTCTACAACGTTTAGTTTAGGTGTGAGAGCCAAAATGAACTTTTTATTGCTTTAAATGCGTTTTCAGCCTGATTGTGCACTTTAGGTGAAAATGTCAAAATCTTAAAAATAAGCATAAGCACAATGAAATTAATGCTGGAATCATCTTCAGGATGCTAGAATACACTAAATACAGCAAAATTTTTGAGTCTACAACGTTTAGTTTAGGTGTGAGAGCCAAAATGAACTTTTTATTGCTTTAAACGCGTTTTCAGCCCCTGATTGTACACTTAAGGTGAAAATGTCAAAATCTTAAAAATGAGCAAAAGCACAATGAAATTAATGCTGGAATCATCTTCAGGATGCTAGAATACACTGAATACAGCAAAAATTTTGAGTCTACAACGTTTAGTTTAGGTGTGAGAGCCAAAATGAACTTTTTATTGCTTTAAACGCGTTTTCAGCCCCTGATTGTACACTTAAGGTGAAAATGTCAAAATCTTAAAAATGAGCATAAGCACAATGAAATTAATGCTGGAATCATCTTCAGGATGCTAGAATACACTGAATACAGCAAAAATTTTGAGTCTACAACGTTTAGTTTAGGTGTGAGAGCCAAAATGAACTTTTTATTGCTTTAAACGCGTTTTCAGCCCCTGATTGTACACTTAAGGTGAAAATGTCAAAATCTTAAAAATGAGCATAAGCACAATGAAATTAATGCTGGAATCATCTTCAGGATGCTAAAATACACTAAATACAGCAAAAATTTTGAGTCTACAACGTTTAGTTTAGGTGTGAGAGCCAAAATGAACTTTTTATTGCTTTAAACGCGTTTTCAGCCTGATTGTACACTTAAGGTGAAAATGTCAAAATCTTCAAAATGAGCATAAGCACAATGAAATTAATGCTTGAATCATCTTCAGGATGCTAGAATACACTAAATACAGCAAAAATTTTGAGTCTACAACGTATAGTTTAGTTGTGAGAGCCAAAATGAACTTTTTATTGCTTTAAATGCGTTTTCAGCCTGATTGTGCACTTTAGGTTAAAATGTCAAAATCTTCAAAATGAGCATAAGCACGATGAAATTAATGCTGGAATCATCTTCAGGATGCTAGAATACACTAAATACAGCAAAAAATTTGAGTCTACAACGTTTAGTTTAGGTGTGAGAGCCAAAATGAACTTTTTATTGCTTTAAACGCGTTTTCAGCCCCTGATTGTACACTTAAGGTGAAAATGTCAAAATCTTAAAAATGAGCATAAGCACAATGAAATTAATGCTGGAATCATCTTCAGGATGCTAAAATACACTAAATACAGCAAACATTTTGAGTCTACAACGTTTAGTTTAGGTGTGAGAGCCAAAATGAACTTTTTATTGCTTTAAATGCGTTTTCAGCCTGATTGTGCACTTTAGGTGAAAATGTCAAAATCTTAAAAATGAGCATAAGCACAATGAAATTAATGCTGGAATCATCTTCAGGATGCTAGAATACACTAAATACAGCAAAAATTTTGAGTCTACAACGTTTAGTTTAGGTGTGAGAGCCAAAATGAACTTTTTATTGCTTTAAACGCGTTTTCAGCCCCTGATTGTACACTTAAGGTGAAAATGTCAAAATCTTCAAAATGAGCATAAGCACAATGAAATTAATGCTGGAATCATCTTCAGGATGCTAGAATACACTAAATACAGCAAAAATTTTGAGTCTACAACGTTTAGTTTAGGTGTGAGAGCCAAAATGAACTTTTTATTGCTTTAAACGCGTTTTCAGCCCCTGATTGTACACTTAAGGTGAAAATGTCAAAATCTTAAAAATGAGCATAAGCACAATGAAATTAATGCTGGAATCATCTTCAGGATGCTAGAATACACTGAATACAGCAAAAATTTTGAGTCTACAACGTTTAGTTTAGGTGTGATAGCCAAAATGAACTTTTTATTGCTTTAAACGCGTTTTCAGCCCCTGATTGTACACTTAAGGTGAAAATGTCAAAATCTTAAAAATGAGCATAAGCACAATGAAATTAATGCTGGAATCATCTTTAGGATGCTAAAATACACTAAATAGAGCAAAAATTTTGAGTCTACAACGTTTAGTTTAGGTGTGAGAGCCAAAATGAACTTTTTATTGCTTTAAACGCGTTTTCAGCCCCTGATTGTACACTTAAGGTGAAAATGTCAAAATCTTAAAAATGAGCATAAGCACAATGAAATTAATGCTGGAATCATCTTCAGGATGCTAAAATACACTAAATACAGCAAAAATTTTGAGTCTACAACGTTTAGTTTAGGTGTGAGAGCCAAAATGAACTTTTTATTGCTTTAAATGCGTTTTCAGCCTGATTGTGCACTTTAGGTGAAAATGTCAAAATCTTAAAAATGAGCATAAGCACAATGAAATTAATGCTGGAATCATCTTCAGGATGCTAGAATACACTAAATACAGCAAAGATTTTGAGTCTACAACGTTTAGTTTAGGTGTGAGAGACAAAATGAACTTTTTATTGCTTTAAACGCGTTTTCAGCCCCTGATTGTACACTTAAGGTGAAAATGTCAAAATCTTCAAAATGAGCATAAGCACGATGAAATTAATGCTGGAATCATCTTCAGGATGCTAGAATACACCAAATACAGCAAAAATTTTGAGTCTACAACGTTTAGTTTAGGTGTGAGAGCCAAAATGAACTTTTTATTGCTTTAAATGCGTTTTCAGCCTGATTGTGCACTTTAGGTGAAAATGTCAAAATCTTAAAAATGAGCATAAGCACAATGAAATTAATGCTGGAATCATCTTCAGGATGCTAGAATACACTAAATACAGCAAAATTTTTGAGTCTACAACGTTTAGTTTAGGTGTGAGAGCCAAAATGAACTTTTTATTGCTTTAAACGCGTTTTCAGCCCCTGATTGTACACTTAAGGTGAAAATGTCAAAATCTTAAAAATGAGCAAAAGCACAATGAAATTAATGCTGGAATCATCTTCAGGATGCTAGAATACACTGAATACAGCAAAAATTTTGAGTCTACAACGTTTAGTTTAGGTGTGAGAGCCAAAATGAACTTTTTATTGCTTTAAACGCGTTTTCAGCCCCTGATTGTACACTTAAGGTGAAAATGTCAAATTCTTCAAACTGAGCATAAGCACAATGAAATTAATGCTGGAATCATCTTCAGGATGCTAGAATACACTAAATACAGCAAAAAAATTGAGTCTACAACGTTTAGTTTAGGTGTGAGAGCCAAAATGAACTTTTTATTGCTTTAAACGCGTTTTCAGCCCCTGATTGTACACTTAAGGTGAAAATGTCAAAATCTTCAAAATGAGCATAAGCACAATGAAATTAATGCTGGAATCATCTTCAAGGATGCTAGAATACACTAAATACAGGAAAAATTTTGAGTCTACAACGTTTAGTTTAGGTGTGAGAGCCAAAATGAACTTTTTATTGCTTTAAATGCGTTTTCAGCCTGATTGTGCACTTTAGGTGAAAATGTCAAAATCTTAAAAATGAGCATAAGCACAATGAAATTAATGCTGGAATCATCTTCAGGATGCTAGAATACACTAAATACAGCAAAAATTTTGAGTCTACAACGTTTAGTTTAGGTGTGAGAGCCAAAATGAACTTTTTATTGCTTTAAACGCGTTTTCAGCCCCTGATTGTACACTTAAGGTGAAAATGTCAAAATCTTCAAAATGAGCATAAGCACAATGAAATTAATGCTGGAATCATCTTCAGGATGCTAGAATACACTGAATACAGCAAAAATTTTGAGTCTACAACGTTTATTTTAGGTGTGTGAGCCAAAATGAACTTTTTATTGCTTTAAACGCGTTTTCAGCCCCTGATTGTACACTTAAGGTGAAAATGTCAAAATCTTCAAAATGAGCATAAGCACGATGAAATTAATGCTGGAATCATCTTCAGGATGCTAGAATACACTAAATACAGCAAAAATTTTGAGTCTACAACGTTTAGTTTAGGTGTGAGAGCCAAAATGAACTTTTTATTGCTTTAAATGCGTTTTCAGCCTGATTGTGCACTTAAGGTGAAAATGTCAAAATCTTAAAAATAAGCATAAGCACAATGAAATTAATGCTGGAATCATCTTCAGGATGCTAGAATACACTAAATACAGCAAAATTTTTGAGTCTACAACGTTTAGTTTAGGTGTGAGAGCCAAAATGAACTTTTTATTGCTTTAAACGCGTTTTCAGCCCCTGATTGTACACTTAAGGTGAAAATGTCAAAATCTTAAAAATGAGCAAAAGCACAATGAAATTAATGCTGGAATCATCTTCAGGATGCTAGAATACACTGAATACAGCAAAAATTTTGAGTCTACAACGTTTAGTTTAGGTGTGAGAGCCAAAATGAACTTTTTATTGCTTTAAACGCGTTTTCAGCCCCTGATTGTACACTTAAGGTGAAAATGTCAAATTCTTCAAACTGAGCATAAGCACAATGAAATTAATGCTGGAATCATCTTCAGGATGCTAGAATACACTGAATACAGCAAAAATTTTGAGTCTACAACGTTTATTTTAGGTGTGTGAGCCAAAATGAACTTTTTATTGCTTTAAATGCGTTTTCAGCCTGATTGTGCACTTTAGGTGAAAATGTCAAAATCTTCAAAATGAGCATAAGCACGATGAAATTAATGCTGGAATCATCTTCAGGATGCTAGAATACACTAAATACAGCAAAAAATTTGAGTCTACAACGTTTAGTTTAGGTGTGAGAGCCAAAATGAACTTTTTATTGCTTTAAACGCGTTTTCAGCCCCTGATTGTACACTTAAGGTGAAAATGTCAAAATCTTCAAAATGAGCATAAGCACAATGAAATTAATGCTGGAATCATCTTCAGGATGCTAGAATACACTAAATACAGGAAAAATTTTGAGTCTACAACGTTTAGTTTAGGTGTGAGAGCCAAAATGAACTTTTTATTGCTTTAAATGCGTTTTCAGCCTGATTGTGCACTTTAGGTGAAAATGTCAAAATCTTAAAAATGAGCATAAGCACAATGAAATTAATGCTGAAATCAACTTCAGGATGCTAGAATACACTAAATACAGCAAAAATTTTGAGTCTACAACGTTTAGTTTAGGTGTGAGAGCCAAAATGAACTTTTTATTGCTTTAAACGCGTTTTCAGCCCCTGATTGTACACTTAAGGTGAAAATGTCAAAATCTTAAAAATGAGCATAAGCACAATGAAATTAATGCTGGAATCATCTTCAGGATGCTAGAATACACTGAATACAGCAAAAATTTTGAGTCTACAACGTTTAGTTTAGGTGTGAGAGCCAAAATGAACTTTTTATTTCTTTAAACGCGTTTTCAGCCCCTGATTGTACACTTAAGGTGAAAATGTCAAAATCTTCAAAATGAGCATAAGCACGATGAAATTAATGCTGGAATCATCTTCAGGATGCTAGAATACACTGAATACAGCAAAAAGTTTGAGTCTACAACGTTTAGTTTAGGTGTGAGAGCCAAAATGAACTTTTTATTGCTTTAAATGCGTTTTCAGCCTGATTGTGCACTTTAGGTGAAAATGTCAAAATCTTAAAAATGAGCATAAGCACGATGAAATTAATGCTGGAATCATCTTCAGGATGCTAGAATACACTGAATACAGCAAAAATTTTGAGTCTACAACGTTTAGTTTAGGTGTGAGAGCCAAAATGAACTTTTTATTGCTTTAAATGCGTTTTCAGCCCCTGATTGTACACTTAAGGTGAAAATGTCAAAATCTTAAAAATGAGCATAAGCACAATGAAATTAATGCTGGAATCATCTTCAGGATGCTAGAATACACTAAATACAGCAAAAATTTTGAGTCTACAACGTTTAGTTTAGGTGTGAGAGCCAAAATGAACTTTTTATTGCTTTAAATGCGTTTTCAGCCTGATTGTGCACTTTAGGTGAAAATGTCAAAATCTTAAAAATGAGCATAAGCACAATGAAATTAATGCTGGAATCATCTTCAGGATGCTAGAATACACTGAATACAGCAAAAATTTTAAGTCTACAACGTTTAGTTTAGGTGTGAGAGCCAAAATGAACTTTTTATTGCTTTAAACGCGTTTTCAGCCCCTGATTGTACACTTAAGGTGAAAATGTCAAAATCTTCAAAATGAGCATAAGCACAATGAAATTAATGCTGGAATCATCTTCAGGATGCTAGAATACACTAAATACAGCAAAAATGTTGAGTCTACAACGTATAGTTTAGGTGTGAGAGCCAAAATGAACTTTTTATTGCTTTAAATGCGTTTTCAGCCTGATTGTGCACTTTAGGTGAAAATGTCAAAATCTTAAAAATGAGCATAAGCACAATGAAATTAATGCTGGAATCATCTTCAGGATGCTAGAATACACTAAATACAGCAAAAATTTTGAGTCTACAACGTTTAGTTTAGGTGTGAGAGCCAAAATGAACTTTTTTATTGCTTTAAACGCGTTTTCAGCCCCTGATTGTACACTTAAGGTGAAAATGTCAAAATCTTCAAAATGAGCATAAGCACGATGAAATTAATGCTGGAATCATCTTCAGGATGCTAGAATACACTGAATACAGCAAAAAGTTCGAGTCTACAACGTTTAGTTTAGGTGTGAGAGCCAAAATGAACTTTTTATTGCTTTAAATGCGTTTTCAGCCTGATTGTGCACTTTAGGTGAAAATGTCAAAATCTTAAAAATGAGCATAAGCACGATGAAATTAATGCTGGAATCATCTTCAGGATGCTAGAATACACTGGATACAGCAAAAATTTTGAGTCTACAACGTTTAGTTTAGGTGTGAGAGCCAAAATGAACTTTTTATTGCTTTAAATGCGTTTTCAGCCCCTGATTGTACACTTAAGGTGAAAATGTCAAAATCTTAAAAATGAGCATAAGCACAATGAAATTAATGCTGGAATCATCTTCAGGATGCTAGAATACACTAAATACAGCAAAAATTTTGAGTCTACAACGTTTAGTTTAGGTGTGAGAGCCAAAATGAACTTTTTATTGCTTTAAATGCGTTTTCAGCCTGATTGTGCACTTTAGGTGAAAATGTCAAAATCTTAAAAATGAGCATAAGCACGATGAAATTAATGCTGGAATCATCTTCAGGATGCTAGAATACACTGAATACAGCAAAAATTTTGAGTCTACAACGTTTATTTTAGGTGTGTGAGCCAAAATGAACTTTTTATTGCTTTAAACGCGTTTTCAGCCCCTGATTGTACACTTAAGGTGAAAATGTCAAAATCTTCAAAATGAGCATAAGCACAATGAAATTAATGCTGGAATCATCTTCAGGATGCTAGAATACACTAAATACAGCAAAAATTTTGAGTCTACAACGTTTATTTTAGGTGTGAGAGCCAAAATGAACTTTTTATTGCTTTAAATGCGTTTTCAGCCTGATTGTGCACTTTAGGTGAAAATGTCAAAATCTTAAAAATGAGCATAAGCACAATGAAATTAATGCTGGAATCATCTTCAGGATGCTAGAATACACTAAATACAGCAAAAATTTTGAGTCTACAACGTTTAGTTTAGGTGTGAGAGCCAAAATGAACTTTTTATTGCTTTAAACGCGTTTTCAGCCCCTGATTGTACACTTAAGGTGAAAATGTCAAAATCTTCAAAATGAGCATAAGCACAATGAAATTAATGCTGGAATCATCTTCAGGATGCTAGAATACACTAAATACAGCAAAAATGTTGAGTCTACAACGTATAGTTTAGGTGTGAGAGCCAAAATGAACTTTTTATTGCTTTAAATGCGTTTTCAGCCTGATTGTGCACTTTAGGTGAAAATGTCAAAATCTTAAAAATGAGCATAAGCACAATGAAATTAATGCTGGAATCATCTTCAGGATGCTAGAATACACTAAATACAGCAAAAATTTTGAGTCTACAACGTTTAGTTTAGGTGTGAGAGCCAAAATGAACTTTTTATTGCTTTAAACGCGTTTTCAGCCCCTGATTGTACACTTAAGGTGAAAATGTCAAAATCTTCAAAATGAGCATAAGCACGATGAAATTAATGCTGGAATCATCTTCAGGATGCTAGAATACACTAAATACAGCAAAAATTTTGAGTCTACAACGTTTAGTTTAGGTGTGAGAGCCAAAATGAACTTTTTATTGCTTTAAATGCGTTTTCAGCCTGATTGTGCACTTTAGGTGAAAATGTCAAAATCTTAAAAATAAGCATAAGCACAATGAAATTAATGCTGGAATCATCTTCAGGATGCTAGAATACACTAAATACAGCAAAATTTTTGAGTCTACAACGTTTAGTTTAGGTGTGAGAGCCAAAATGAACTTTTTATTGCTTTAAACGCGTTTTCAGCCCCTGATTGTACACTTAAGGTGAAAATGTCAAAATCTTAAAAATGAGCAAAAGCACAATGAAATTAATGCTGGAATCATCTTCAGGATGCTAGAATACACTGAATACAGCAAAAATTTTGAGTCTACAACGTTTAGTTTAGGTGTGAGAGCCAAAATGAACTTTTTATTGCTTTAAACGCGTTTTCAGCCCCTGATTGTACACTTAAGGTGAAAATGTCAAATTCTTCAAACTGAGCATAAGCACAATGAAATTAATGCTGGAATCATCTTCAGGATGCTAGAATACACTGAATACAGCAAAAATTTTGAGTCTACAACGTTTATTTTAGGTGTGTGAGCCAAAATGAACTTTTTATTGCTTTAAATGCGTTTTCAGCCTGATTGTGCACTTTAGGTGAAAATGTCAAAATCTTCAAAATGAGCATAAGCACGATGAAATTAATGCTGGAATCATCTTCAGGATGCTAGAATACACTAAATACAGCAAAAAATTTGAGTCTACAACGTTTAGTTTAGGTGTGAGAGCCAAAATGAACTTTTTATTGCTTTAAACGCGTTTTCAGCCCCTGATTGTACACTTAAGGTGAAAATGTCAAAATCTTCAAAATGAGCATAAGCACAATGAAATTAATGCTGGAATCATCTTCAGGATGCTAGAATACACTAAATACAGCAAAAATTTTGAGTCTACAACGTTTAGTTTAGGTGTGAGAGCCAAAATGAACTTTTTATTGCTTTAAATGCGTTTTCAGCCTGATTGTGCACTTTAGGTGAAAATGTCAAAATCTTAAAAATGAGCATAAGCACAATGAAATTAATGCTGAAATCAACTTCAGGATGCTAGAATACACTAAATACAGCAAAAATTTTGAGTCTACAACGTTTAGTTTAGGTGTGAGAGCCAAAATGAACTTTTTATTGCTTTAAACGCGTTTTCAGCCCCTGATTGTACACTTAAGGTGAAAATGTCAAAATCTTAAAAATGAGCATAAGCACAATGAAATTAATGCTGGAATCATCTTCAGGATGCTAGAATACACTGAATACAGCAAAAATTTTGAGTCTACAACGTTTAGTTTAGGTGTGAGAGCCAAAATGAACTTTTTATTTCTTTTAACGCGTTTTCAGCCCCTGATTGTACACTTAAGGTGAAAATGTCAAAATCTTCAACATGAGCATAAGCACGATGAAATTAATGCTGGAATCATCTTCAGGATGCTAGAATACACTGAATACAGCAAAAAGTTTGAGTCTACAACGTTTAGTTTAGGTGTGAGAGCCAAAATGAACTTTTTATTGCTTTAAATGCGTTTTCAGCCTGATTGTGCACTTTAGGTGAAAATGTCAAAATCTTAAAAATGAGCATAAGCACGATGAAATTAATGCTGGAATCATCTTCAGGATGCTAGAATACACTGAATACAGCAAAAATTTTGAGTCTACAACGTTTAGTTTAGGTGTGAGAGCCAAAATGAACTTTTTATTGCTTTAAATGCGTTTTCAGCCCCTGATTGTACACTTAAGGTGAAAATGTCAAAATCTTAAAAATGAGCATAAGCACAATGAAATTAATGCTGGAATCATCTTCAGGATGCTAGAATACACTAAATACAGCAAAAATTTTGAGTCTACAACGTTTAGTTTAGGTGTGAGAGCCAAAATGAACTTTTTATTGCTTTAAATGCGTTTTCAGCCTGATTGTGCACTTTAGGTGAAAATGTCAAAATCTTAAAAATGAGCATAAGCACGATGAAATTAATGCTGGAATCATCTTCAGGATGCTAGAATACACTGAATACAGCAAAAATTTTGAGTCTACAACGTTTAGTTTAGGTGTGAGAGCCAAAATGAACTTTTTATTGCTTTAAATGCGTTTTCAGCCCCTGATTGTACACTTAAGGTGAAAATGTCAAAATCTTAAAAATGAGCATAAGCACAATGAAATTAATGCTGGAATCATCTTCAGGATGCTAGAATACACTAAATACAGCAAAAATTTTGAGTCTACAACGTTTAGTTTAGGTGTGAGAGCCAAAATGAACTTTTTATTGCTTTAAACGCGTTTTCAGCCCGTGTTTGTACACTTAAGGTGAAAATGTCAAAATCTTAAAAATGAGCATAAGCACAATGAAATTAATGCTGGAATCTTCTTCAGGATGCTAAAATACACTAAATACATCAAAAATTTTGAGTCTACAACGTTTAGTTTAGGTGTGAGAGCCAAAATGAACTTTTTATTGCTTTAAACGCGTTTTCAGCCCCTGATTGTACACTTAAGGTGAAAATGTCAAAATCTTCAAAATGAGCATAAGCACAATGAAATTAATGCTGGAATCATCTTCAGGATGCTAGAATACACTAAATACATCAAAAATTTTGAGTCTACATCGTTTAGTTTAGGTGTGAGAGCCAAAATGAACTTTTTATTGCTTTAAATGCGTTTTCAGCCTGATTGTGCACTTAAGGTGAAAATGTCAAAATCTTAAAAATGAGCATAAGCACAATGAAATTAATGCTGGAATCATCTTCAGGATGCTAGAATACACTAAATACAGCAAAAATTTTGAGTGTACAACGTTTAGTTTAGGTGTGAGAGCCAAAATGAACTTTTTATTGCTTTAAACGCGTTTTCAGCCCCTGATTGTACACTTAAGGTGAAAATGTCAAAATCTTCAAAATGAGCATAAGCACAATGAAATTAATGCTGGAATCATCTTCAGGATGCTAGAATACACTAAATACAGCAAAAAATTTGAGTCTACAACGTTTAGTTTAGGTGTGGGAGCCAAAATGAACTTTTTATTGCTTTAAATGCGTTTTCAGCCTGATTGTGCACTTTAGGTGAAAATGTCAAAATCTTCAAAATGAGCATAAGCACAATGAAATTAATGCTGGAATCATCTTCAGGATGCTAGAATACACTAAATACAGCAAAAATTTTGAGTCTACAACGTTTAGTTTAGGTGTGAGAGCCAAAATGAACTTTTTATTGCTTTAAATGCGTTTTCAGCCTGATTGTGCACTTTAGGTGAAAATGTCAAAATCTTAAAAATGAGCATAAGCACGATGAAATTAATGCTGGAATCATCTTCAGGATGCTAGAATACACTGAATACAGCAAAAATTTTGAGTCTACAACGTTTAGTTTAGGTGTGAGAGCCAAAATGAACTTTTTATTGCTTTAAATGCTTTTTCAGCCCCTGATTGTACACTTAAGGTGAAAATGTCAAAATCTTAAAAATGAGCATAAGCACAATGAAATTAATGCTGGAATCATCTTCAGGATGCTAGAATACACTAAATACAGCAAAAATTTTGAGTCTACAACGTTTAGTTTAGGTGTGAGAGCCAAAATGAACTTTTTATTGCTTTAAATGCGTTTTCAGCCTGATTGTGCACTTTAGGTTAAAATGTCAAAATCTTCAAAATGAGCATAAGCACGATGAAATTAATGCTGGAATCATCTTCAGGATGCTAGAATACACTAAATACAGCAAAAATTTTGAGTCTACAACGTTTAGTTTAGGTGTGAGAGCCAAAATGAACTTTTTATTGCTTTAAACGCGTTTTCAGCCCCTGATTGTACACTTAAGGTGAAAATGTCAAAATCTTCAAAATGAGCATAAGCACAATGAAAATAATGCTGGAATCATCTTCAGGATGCTAGAATACACTAAATACAGCAAAAATTTTGAGTCTACAACGTTTATTTTAGGTGTGAGAGCCAAAATGAACTTTTTACTGCTTTAAATGCGTTTTCAGCCTGATTGTGCACTTTAGGTGTAAATATCAAAATCTTAAAAATGAGCATAAGCACAATGAAATTAATGCTGGAATCATCTTCAGGATGCTAGAATACACTGAATACAGCAAAAAATTTTGAGTCTACAACGTTTAGTTTAGGTTTGAGAGCCAAAATGAACTTTTTATTGCTTTAAACGCGTTTTCAGCCCCTGATTGTACACTTAAGGTGAAAATGTCAAAATCTTAAAAATGAGCATAAGCACAATGAAATTAATGCTGGAATCATCTTCAGGATGCTAAAATACACTAAATACAGCAAAAATTTTGAGTCTACAACGTTTAGTTTAGGTGTGAGAGCCAAAATGAACTTTTTATTGCTTTAAATGTGTTTTCAGCCTGATTGTGCACTTTAGGTGAAAATGTCAAAATCTTAAAAATGAGCATAAGCACAATGAAATTAATGCTGGAATCATCTTCAGGATGCTAGAATACACTACATACAGCAAAATTTTTGAGTCTACAACGTTTAGTTTAGGTGTGAGAGCCAAAATGAACTTTTTATTGCTTTAAATGCGTTTTCAGCCTGATTGTGCACTTTAGGTGAAAATGTCAAAATCTTAAAAATGAGCATAAGCACAATGAAATTAATGCTGGAATCATCTTCAGGATGCTAGAATACACTGAATACAGCAAAAATTTTGAGTCTACAACGTTTATTTTAGGTGTGTGAGCCAAAATGAACTTTTTATTGCTTTAAATGCGTTTTCAGCCTGATTGTGCACATTAGGTTAAAATGTCAAAATCTTCAAAATGAGCATAAGCACGATGAAATTAATGCTGGAATCATCTTCAGGATGCTAGAATACACTAAATACAGCAAAAATTTTGAGTCTACAACGTTTAGTTTAGGTGTGAGAGCCAAAATGAACTTTTTATTGCTTTAAACGCGTTTTCAGCCCCTGATTGTGCACTTTAGGTGAAAATGTCAAAATCTTAAAAATGAGCATAAGCACAATGAAATTAATGCTGGAATCATCTTCAGGATGCTAGAATACACTGAACACAGCAAAAATTTTGAGTCTACAACGTTTAGTTTAGGTGTGAGAGCCAAAATGAACTTTTTATTGCTTTAAACGCGTTTTCAGCCCCTGATTGTACACTTAAGGTGAAAATGTCAAAATCTTAAAAATGAGCATAAGCACAATGAAATTAATGCTGGAATCATCTTCAGGATGCTAAAATACACTAAATACAGCAAAAATTTTGAGTCTACAACGTTTAGTTTAGGTGTGAGAGCCAAAATGAACTTTTTATTGCTTTATACGCGTTTTCAGCCTGATTGTACACTTAAGGTGAAAATGTCAAAATCTTCAAAATGAGCATAAGCACAATGAAATTAATGCTGGAATCATCTTCAGGATGCTAGAATACACTAAATACAGCAAAAATTTTGAGTCTACAACGTATAGTTTAGGTGTGAGAGCCAAAATGAACTTTTTATTGCTTTAAATGCGTTTTCAGCCTGATTGTGCACTTTAGGTGAAAATGTCAAAATCTTACAAATGAGCATAAGCACAATGAAATTAATGCTGGAATCATCTTCAGGATGCTAGAATACACTAAATACAGAAAAAATTTTGAGTCTACAACGTTTAGTTTAGGTGTGAGAGCCAAAATGAACTTTTTATTGCTTTAAACGCGTTTTCAGCCCCTGATTGTACACTTAAGGTGAAAATGTCAAAATCTTCAAAATGAGCATAAGCACAATGAAATTAATGCTGGAATCATCTTCAGGATGCTAGAATACACTGAATACAGCAAAAATTTTGAGTCTACAACGTTTATTTTAGGTGTGTGAGCCAAAATGAACTTTTTATTGCTTTAAATGCGTTTTCAGCCTGATTGTGCACTTTAGGTTAAAATGTCAAAATCTTCAAAATGAGCATAAGCACGATGAAATTAATGCTGGAATCATCTTCAGGATGCTAGAATACACTAAATACAGCAAAAAATTTGAGTCTACAACGTTTAGTGTGTGAGAGCCAAAATGAACTTTTTATTGCTTTAAACGCGTTTTCAGCCCCTGATTGTACACTTTAGGTGAAAATGTCAAAATCTTAAAAATGAGCATAAGCACAATGAAATTAATGCTGGAATCATCTTCAGGATGCTAAAATACACTAAATACAGCAAAAAATTTGAGTCTACAACGTTTAGTTTAGGTGTGAGAGCCAAAATGAACTTTTTATTGCTTTAAATGCGTTTTCAGCCTGATTGTGCACTTTAGGTGAAAATGTCAAAATCTTAAAAATGAGCATAAGCACAATGAAATTAATGCTGGAATCATCTTCAGGATGCTAGAATACACTAAATACAGCAAAAATTTTGAGTCTACAACGTTTAGTTTAGGTGTGAGAGCCAAAATGAACTTTTTATTGCTTTAAACGCGTTTTCAGCCCCTGATTGTGCACTTTAGGTGAAAATGTCAAAATCTTAAAAATGAGCATAAGCACAATGAAATTAATGCTGGAATCATCTTCAGGATGCTAGAATACACTGAATACAGCAAAAATTTTGAGTCTACAACGTTTAGTTTAGGTGTGAGAGCCAAAATGAACTTTTTATTGCTTTAAACGCGTTTTCAGCCCCTGATTGTACACTTAAGGTGAAAATGTCAAAATCTTAAAAATGAGCATAAGCACAATGAAATTAATGCTGGAATCATCTTCAGGATGCTAAAATACACTAAATACAGCAAAAATTTTGAGTCTACAACGTTTAGTTTAGGTGTGAGAGCCAAAATGAACTTTTTATTGCTTTAAACGCGTTTTCAGCCTGATTGTACACTTAAGGTGAAAATGTCAAAATCTTCAAAATGAGTATAAGCACAATGAAATTAATGCTGGAATCATCTTCTGGATGCTAGAATACACTAAATACAGCAAAAATTTTGAGTCTACAACGTTTAGTTTAGGTGTGAGAGCCAAAATGAACTTTTTATTGCTTTAAATGCGTTTTCAGCCTGATTGTGCACTTTAGGTGAAAATGTCAATATCTTAAAAATGAGCATAAGCACAATGAAATTAATGCTGGAATCATCTTCAGGATGCTAAAATACACTAAATACAGCAAAAATTTTGAGTCTACAACGTTTAGTTTAGGTGTGAGAGCCAAAATGAACTTTTTATTGCTTTAAACGCGTTTTCAGCCCCTGATTGTACACTTAAGGTGAAAATGTCAAAATCTTAAAAATGAGCAAAAGCACAATGAAATTAATGCTGGAATCATCTTCAGGATGCTAGAATACACTGAATACAGCAAAAAATTTGAGTCTACAACGTTTAGTTTAGGTGTGAGAGCCAAAATGAACTTTTTATTGCTTTAAACGCGTTTTCAGCCCCTGATTGTACACTTAAGGTGAAAATGTCAAATTCTTCAAACTGAGCATAAGCACAATGAAATTAATGCTGGAATCATCTTCAGGATGCTAGAATACACTGAATACAGCAAAAATTTTGAGTCTACAACGTTTATTTTAGGTGTGTGAGCCAAAATGAACTTTTTATTGCTTTAAATGCGTTTTCAGCCTGATTGTGCACTTTAGGTGAAAATGTCAAAATCTTCAAAATGAGCATAAGCACGATGAAATTAATGCTGGAATCATCTTCAGGATGCTAGAATACACTAAATACAGCAAAAAATTTGAGTCTACAACGTTTAGTTTAGGTGTGAGAGCCAAAATGAACTTTTTATTGCTTTAAACGCGTTTTCAGCCCCTGATTGTACACTGAAGGTGAAAATGTCAAAATCTTCAAAATGAGCATAAGCACAATGAAATTAATGCTGGAATCATCTTCAAGGATGCTAGAATACACTAAATACAGGAAAAATTTTGAGTCTACAACGTTTAGTTTAGGTGTGAGAGCCAAAATGAACTTTTTATTGCTTTAAATGCGTTTTCAGCCTGATTGTGCACTTTAGGTGAAAATGTCAAAATCTTAAAAATGAGCATAAGCACAATGAAATTAATGCTGGAATCATCTTCAGGATGCTAGAATACACTAAATACAGCAAAAATTTTGAGTCTACAACGTTTAGTTTAGGTGTGAGAGCCAAAATGAACTTTTTATTGCTTTAAACGCGTTTTCAGCCCCTGATTGTGCACTTTAGGTGAAAATGTCAAAATCTTAAAAATGAGCATAAGCACAATGAAATTAATGCTGGAATCATCTTCAGGATGCTAGAATACACTGAATACAGCAAAAATTTTGAGTCTACAACGTTTAGTTTAGGTGTGAGAGCCAAAATGAACTTTTTATTGCTTTAAACGCGTTTTCAGCCCCTGATTGTACACTTAAGGTGAAAATGTCAAAATCTTAAAAATGAGCATAAGCACAATGAAATTAATGCTGGAATCATCTTCAGGATGCTAAAATACACTAAATACAGCAAAAATTTTGAGTCTACAACGTTTAGTTTAGGTGTGAGAGCCAAAATGAACTTTTTATTGCTTTAAACGCGTTTTCAGCCTGATTGTACACTTAAGGTGAAAATGTCAAAATCTTCAAAATGAGTATAAGCACAATGAAATTAATGCTGGAATCATCTTCAGGATGCTAGAATACACTAAATACAGCAAAAATTTTGAGTCTACAACGTTTAGTTTAGGTGTGAGAGCCAAAATGAACTTTTTATTGCTTTAAATGCGTTTTCAGCCTGATTGTGCACTTTAGGTGAAAATGTCAATATCTTAAAAATGAGCATAAGCACAATGAAATTAATGCTGGAATCATCTTCAGGATGCTAAAATACACTAAATACAGCAAAAATTTTGAGTCTACAACGTTTAGTTTAGGTGTGAGAGCCAAAATGAACTTTTTATTGCTTTAAACGCGTTTTCAGCCCCTGATTGTACACTTAAGGTGAAAATGTCAAAATCTTAAAAATGAGCAAAAGCACAATGAAATTAATGCTGGAATCATCTTCAGGATGCTAGAATACACTGAATACAGCAAAAAATTTGAGTCTACAACGTTTAGTTTAGGTGTGAGAGCCAAAATGAACTTTTTATTGCTTTAAACGCGTTTTCAGCCCCTGATTGTACACTTAAGGTGAAAATGTCAAATTCTTCTAACTGAGCATAAGCACAATGAAATTAATGCTGGAATCATCTTCAGGATGCTAGAATACACTGAATACAGCAAAAATTTTGAGTCTACAACGTTTATTTTAGGTGTGTGAGCCAAAATGAACTTTTTATTGCTTTAAATGCGTTTTCAGCCTGATTGTGCACTTTAGGTGAAAATGTCAAAATCTTCAAAATGAGCATAAGCACGATGAAATTAATGCTGGAATCATCTTCAGGATGCTAGAATACACTAAATACAGCAAAAAATTTGAGTCTACAACGTTTAGTTTAGGTGTGAGAGCCAAAATGAACTTTTTATTGCTTTAAACGCGTTTTCAGCCCCTGATTGTACACTTAAGGTGAAAATGTCAAAATCTTCAAAATGAGCATAAGCACAATGAAATTAATGCTGGAATCATCTTCAAGGATGCTAGAATACACTAAATACAGGAAAAATTTTGAGTCTACAACGTTTAGTTTAGGTGTGAGAGCCAAAATGAACTTTTTATTGCTTTAAATGCGTTTTCAGCCTGATTGTGCACTTTAGGTGAAAATGTCAAAATCTTAAAAATGAGCATAAGCACAATGAAATTAATGCTGGAATCATCTTCAGGATGCTAGAATACACTAAATACAGCAAAATTTTTGAGTCTACAACGTTTAGTTTAGGTGTGAGAGCCAAAATGAACTTTTTATTGCTTTAAACGCGTTTTCAGCCCCTGATTGTACACTTAAGGTGAAAATGTCAAAATCTTAAAAATGAGCATAAGCACAATGAAATTAATGCTGGAATCATCTTCAGGATGCTAGAATACACTGAATACAACAAAAATTTTGAGTCTACAACGTTTAGTTTAGGTGTGAGAGCCAAAATGAACTTTTTATTGCTTTAAACGCGTTTTCATCCCCTGATTGTACACTTAAGGTGAAAATGTCAAAATCTTAAAAATGAGCATAAGCACAATGAAATTAATGCTGGAATCATCTTCAGGATGCTAAAATACACTAAATACAGCAAAAATTTTGAGTCTACAACGTTTAGTTTAGGTGTGAGAGCCAAAATGAACTTTTTATTGCTTTAAACGCGTTTTCAGCCCCTGATTGTACACTTAAGGTGAAAATGTCAAAATCTTCAAAATGAGCATAAGCACAATGAAATTAATGCTGGAATCATCTTCAGGATGCTAGAATACACTGAATACAGCAAAAATTTTGAGTCTACAACGTTTATTTTAGGTGTGTGAGCCAAAATGAACTTTTTATTGCTTTAAACGCGTTTTCAGCCCCTGATTGTACACTTAAGGTGAAAATGTCAAAATCTTAAAAATGAGCATAAGCACAATGAAATTAATGCTGGAATCATCTTCAGGATGCTAGAATACACTGAATACAGCAAAAATTTTGAGTCTACAACGTTTAGTTTAGGTGTGAGAGCCAAAATGAACTTTTTATTTCTTTTAACGCGTTTTCAGCCCCTGATTGTACACTTAAGGTGAAAATGTCAAAATCTTCAACATGAGCATAAGCACGATGAAATTAATGCTGGAATCATCTTCAGGATGCTAGAATACACTGAATACAGCAAAAAGTTTGAGTCTACAACGTTTAGTTTAGGTGTGAGAGCCAAAATGAACTTTTTATTGCTTTAAATGCGTTTTCAGCCTGATTGTGCACTTTAGGTGAAAATGTCAAAATCTTAAAAATGAGCATAAGCACGATGAAATTAATGCTGGAATCATCTTCAGGATGCTAGAATACACTGAATACAGCAAAAATTTTGAGTCTACAACGTTTAGTTTAGGTGTGAGAGCCAAAATGAACTTTTTATTGCTTTAAATGCGTTTTCAGCCCCTGATTGTACACTTAAGGTGAAAATGTCAAAATCTTAAAAATGAGCATAAGCACAATGAAATTAATGCTGGAATCATCTTCAGGATGCTAGAATACACTAAATACAGCAAAAATTTTGAGTCTACAACGTTTAGTTTAGGTGTGAGAGCCAAAATGAACTTTTTATTGCTTTAAATGCGTTTTCAGCCTGATTGTGCACTTTAGGTGAAAATGTCAAAATCTTAAAAATGAGCATAAGCACGATGAAATTAATGCTGGAATCATCTTCAGGATGCTAGAATACACTGAATACAGCAAAAATTTTGAGTCTACAACGTTTAGTTTAGGTGTGAGAGCCAAAATGAACTTTTTATTGCTTTAAACGCGTTTTCAGCCCGTGTTTGTACACTTAAGGTGAAAATGTCAAAATCTTAAAAATGAGCATAAGCACAATGAAATTAATGCTGGAATCTTCTTCAGGATGCTAAAATACACTAAATACATCAAAAATTTTGAGTCTACAACGTTTAGTTTAGGTGTGAGAGCCAAAATGAACTTTTTATTGCTTTAAACGCGTTTTCAGCCCCTGATTGTACACTTAAGGTGAAAATGTCAAAATCTTCAAAATGAGCATAAGCACAATGAAATTAATGCTGGAATCATCTTCAGGATGCTAGAATACACTAAATACAGCAAAAATTTTGAGTGTACAACGTTTAGTTTAGGTGTGAGAGCCAAAATGAACTTTTTATTGCTTTAAATGCGTTTTCAGCCTGATTGTGCACTTTAGGTGAAAATGTCAAAATCTTCAAAATGAGCATAAGCACAATGAAATTAATGCTGGAATCATCTTCAGGATGCTAGAATACACTAAATACAGCAAAAATTTTGAGTCTACAACGTTTAGTTTAGGTGTGAGAGCCAAAATGAACTTTTTATTGCTTTAAATGCGTTTTCAGCCTGATTGTGCACTTTAGGTGAAAATGTCAAAATCTTAAAAATGAGCATAAGCACGATGAAATTAATGCTGGAATCATCTTCAGGATGCTAGAATACACTGAATACAGCAAAAATTTTGAGTCTACAACGTTTAGTTTAGGTGTGAGAGCCAAAATGAACTTTTTATTGCTTTAAATGCTTTTTCAGCCCCTGATTGTACACTTAAGGTGAAAATGTCAAAATCTTAAAAATGAGCATAAGCACAATGAAATTAATGCTGGAATCATCTTCAGGATGCTAGAATACACTAAATACAGCAAAAATTTTGAGTCTACAACGTTTAGTTTAGGTGTGAGAGCCAAAATGAACTTTTTATTGCTTTAAATGCGTTTTCAGCCTGATTGTGCACTTTAGGTTAAAATGTCAAAATCTTCAAAATGAGCATAAGCACGATGAAATTAATGCTGGAATCATCTTCAGGATGCTAGAATACACTAAATACAGCAAAAATTTTGAGTCTACAACGTTTAGTTTAGGTGTGAGAGCCAAAATGAACTTTTTATTGCTTTAAACGCGTTTTCAGCCCCTGATTGTACACTTAAGGTGAAAATGTCAAAATCTTCAAAATGAGCATAAGCACAATGAAAATAATGCTGGAATCATCTTCAGGATGCTAGAATACACTAAATACAGCAAAAATTTTGAGTCTACAACGTTTATTTTAGGTGTGAGAGCCAAAATGAACTTTTTACTGCTTTAAATGCGTTTTCAGCCTGATTGTGCACTTTAGGTGTAAATATCAAAATCTTAAAAATGAGCATAAGCACAATGAAATTAATGCTGGAATCATCTTCAGGATGCTAGAATACACTGAATACAGCAAAAAATTTTGAGTCTACAACGTTTAGTTTAGGTTTGAGAGCCAAAATGAACTTTTTATTGCTTTAAACGCGTTTTCAGCCCCTGATTGTACACTTAAGGTGAAAATGTCAAAATCTTAAAAATGAGCATAAGCACAATGAAATTAATGCTGGAATCATCTTCAGGATGCTAAAATACACTAAATACAGCAAAAATTTTGAGTCTACAACGTTTAGTTTAGGTGTGAGAGCCAAAATGAACTTTTTATTGCTTTAAATGTGTTTTCAGCCTGATTGTGCACTTTAGGTGAAAATGTCAAAATCTTAAAAATGAGCATAAGCACAATGAAATTAATGCTGGAATCATCTTCAGGATGCTAGAATACACTACATACAGCAAAATTTTTGAGTCTACAACGTTTAGTTTAGGTGTGAGAGCCAAAATGAACTTTTTATTGCTTTAAATGCGTTTTCAGCCTGATTGTGCACTTTAGGTGAAAATGTCAAAATCTTAAAAATGAGCATAAGCACAATGAAATTAATGCTGGAATCATCTTCAGGATGCTAGAATACACTGAATACAGCAAAAATTTTGAGTCTACAACGTTTATTTTAGGTGTGTGAGCCAAAATGAACTTTTTATTGCTTTAAATGCGTTTTCAGCCTGATTGTGCACATTAGGTTAAAATGTCAAAATCTTCAAAATGAGCATAAGCACGATGAAATTAATGCTGGAATCATCTTCAGGATGCTAGAATACACTAAATACAGCAAAAATTTTGAGTCTACAACGTTTAGTTTAGGTGTGAGAGCCAAAATGAACTTTTTATTGCTTTAAACGCGTTTTCAGCCCCTGATTGTGCACTTTAGGTGAAAATGTCAAAATCTTAAAAATGAGCATAAGCACAATGAAATTAATGCTGGAATCATCTTCAGGATGCTAGAATACACTGAACACAGCAAAAATTTTGAGTCTACAACGTTTAGTTTAGGTGTGAGAGCCAAAATGAACTTTTTATTGCTTTAAACGCGTTTTCAGCCCCTGATTGTACACTTAAGGTGAAAATGTCAAAATCTTAAAAATGAGCATAAGCACAATGAAATTAATGCTGGAATCATCTTCAGGATGCTAAAATACACTAAATACAGCAAAAATTTTGAGTCTACAACGTTTAGTTTAGGTGTGAGAGCCAAAATGAACTTTTTATTGCTTTATACGCGTTTTCAGCCTGATTGTACACTTAAGGTGAAAATGTCAAAATCTTCAAAATGAGCATAAGCACAATGAAATTAATGCTGGAATCATCTTCAGGATGCTAGAATACACTAAATACAGCAAAAATTTTGAGTCTACAACGTATAGTTTAGGTGTGAGAGCCAAAATGAACTTTTTATTGCTTTAAATGCGTTTTCAGCCTGATTGTGCACTTTAGGTGAAAATGTCAAAATCTTACAAATGAGCATAAGCACAATGAAATTAATGCTGGAATCATCTTCAGGATGCTAGAATACACTAAATACAGAAAAAATTTTGAGTCTACAACGTTTAGTTTAGGTGTGAGAGCCAAAATGAACTTTTTATTGCTTTAAACGCGTTTTCAGCCCCTGATTGTACACTTAAGGTGAAAATGTCAAAATCTTCAAAATGAGCATAAGCACAATGAAATTAATGCTGGAATCATCTTCAGGATGCTAGAATACACTGAATACAGCAAAAATTTTGAGTCTACAACGTTTATTTTAGGTGTGTGAGCCAAAATGAACTTTTTATTGCTTTAAATGCGTTTTCAGCCTGATTGTGCACTTTAGGTTAAAATGTCAAAATCTTCAAAATGAGCATAAGCACGATGAAATTAATGCTGGAATCATCTTCAGGATGCTAGAATACACTAAATACAGCAAAAAATTTGAGTCTACAACGTTTAGTTTAGGTGTGAGAGCCAAAATGAACTTTTTATTGCTTTAAACGCGTTTTCAGCCCCTGATTGTACACTTTAGGTGAAAATGTCAAAATCTTAAAAATGAGCATAAGCACAATGAAATTAATGCTGGAATCATCTTCAGGATGCTAAAATACACTAAATACAGCAAAAAATTTGAGTCTACAACGTTTAGTTTAGGTGTGAGAGCCAAAATGAACTTTTTATTGCTTTAAATGCGTTTTCAGCCTGATTGTGCACTTTAGGTGAAAATGTCAAAATCTTAAAAATGAGCATAAGCACAATGAAATTAATGCTGGAATCATCTTCAGGATGCTAGAATACACTAAATACAGCAAAAATTTTGAGTCTACAACGTTTAGTTTAGGTGTGAGAGCCAAAATGAACTTTTTATTGCTTTAAACGCGTTTTCAGCCCCTGATTGTGCACTTTAGGTGAAAATGTCAAAATCTTAAAAATGAGCATAAGCACAATGAAATTAATGCTGGAATCATCTTCAGGATGCTAGAATACACTGAATACAGCAAAATTTTTGAGTCTACAACGTTTAGTTTAGGTGTGAGAGCCAAAATGAACTTTTTATTGCTTTAAACGCGTTTTCAGCCCCTGATTGTACACTTAAGGTGAAAATGTCAAAATCTTAAAAATGAGCATAAGCACAATGAAATTAATGCTGGAATCATCTTCAGGATGCTAAAATACACTAAATACAGCAAAAATTTTGAGTCTACAACGTTTAGTTTAGGTGTGAGAGCCAAAATGAACTTTTTATTGCTTTAAACGCGTTTTCAGCCTGATTGTACACTTAAGGTGAAAATGTCAAAATCTTCAAAATGAGTATAAGCACAATGAAATTAATGCTGGAATCATCTTCAGGATGCTAGAATACACTAAATACAGCAAAAATTTTGAGTCTACAACGTTTAGTTTAGGTGTGAGAGCCAAAATGAACTATTTATTGCTTTAAATGCGTTTTCAGCCTGATTGTGCACTTTAGGTGAAAATGTCAATATCTTAAAAATGAGCATAAGCACAATGAAATTAATGCTGGAATCATCTTCAGGATGCTAAAATACACTAAATACAGCAAAAATTTTGAGTCTACAACGTTTAGTTTAGGTGTGAGAGCCAAAATGAACTTTTTATTGCTTTAAACGCGTTTTCAGCCCCTGATTGTACACTTAAGGTGAAAATGTCAAAATCTTAAAAATGAGCAAAAGCACAATGAAATTAATGCTGGAATCATCTTCAGGATGCTAGAATACACTGAATACAGCAAAAAATTTGAGTCTACAACGTTTAGTTTAGGTGTGAGAGCCAAAATGAACTTTTTATTGCTTTAAACGCGTTTTCAGCCCCTGATTGTACACTTAAGGTGAAAATGTCAAATTCTTCAAACTGAGCATAAGCACAATGAAATTAATGCTGGAATCATCTTCAGGATGCTAGAATACACTGAATACAGCAAAAATTTTGAGTCTACAACGTTTATTTTAGGTGTGTGAGCCAAAATGAACTTTTTATTGCTTTAAATGCGTTTTCAGCCTGATTGTGCACTTTAGGTGAAAATGTCAAAATCTTCAAAATGAGCATAAGCACGATGAAATTAATGCTGGAATCATCTTCAGGATGCTAGAATACACTAAATACAGCAAAAAATTTGAGTCTACAACGTTTAGTTTAGGTGTGAGAGCCAAAATGAACTTTTTATTGCTTTAAACGCGTTTTCAGCCCCTGATTGTAAACTGAAGGTGAAAATGTCAAAATCTTCAAAATGAGCATAAGCACAATGAAATTAATGCTGGAATCATCTTCAAGGATGCTAGAATACACTAAATACAGGAAAAATTTTGAGTCTACAACGTTTAGTTTAGGTGTGAGAGCCAAAATGAACTTTTTATTGCTTTAAACGCGTTTTCAGCCCCTGATTGTACACTTAAGGTGAAAATGTCAAAATCTTAAAAATGAGCATAAGCACAATGAAATTAATGCTGGAATCATCTTCAGGATGCTAAAATACACTAAATACAGCAAAAATTTTGAGTCTACAACGTTTAGTTTAGGTGTGAGAGCCAAAATGAACTTTTTATTGCTTTAAACGCGTTTTCAGCCTGATTGTACACTTAAGGTGAAAATGTCAAAATCTTCAAAATGAGTATAAGCACAATGAAATTAATGCTGGAATCATCTTCAGGATGCTAGAATACACTAAATACAGCAAAAATTTTGAGTCTACAACGTTTAGTTTAGGTGTGAGAGCCAAAATGAACTTTTTATTGCTTTAAATGCGTTTTCAGCCTGATTGTGCACTTTAGGTGAAAATGTCAATATCTTAAAAATGAGCATAAGCACAATGAAATTAATGCTGGAATCATCTTCAGGATGCTAAAATACACTAAATACAGCAAAAATTTTGAGTCTACAACGTTTAGTTTAGGTGTGAGAGCCAAAATGAACTTTTTATTGCTTTAAACGCGTTTTCAGCCCCTGATTGTACACTTAAGGTGAAAATGTCAAAATCTTAAAAATGAGCAAAAGCACAATGAAATTAATGCTGGAATCATCTTCAGGATGCTAGAATACACTGAATACAGCAAAAAATTTGAGTCTACAACGTTTAGTTTAGGTGTGAGAGCCAAAATGAACTTTTTATTGCTTTAAACGCGTTTTCAGCCCCTGATTGTACACTTAAGGTGAAAATGTCAAATTCTTCTAACTGAGCATAAGCACAATGAAATTAATGCTGGAATCATCTTCAGGATGCTAGAATACACTGAATACAGCAAAAATTTTGAGTCTACAACGTTTATTTTAGGTGTGTGAGCCAAAATGAACTTTTTATTGCTTTAAATGCGTTTTCAGCCTGATTGTGCACTTTAGGTGAAAATGTCAAAATCTTCAAAATGAGCATAAGCACGATGAAATTAATGCTGGAATCATCTTCAGGATGCTAGAATACACTAAATACAGCAAAAAATTTGAGTCTACAACGTTTAGTTTAGGTGTGAGAGCCAAAATGAACTTTTTATTGCTTTAAACGCGTTTTCAGCCCCTGATTGTACACTTAAGGTGAAAATGTCAAAATCTTCAAAATGAGCATAAGCACAATGAAATTAATGCTGGAATCATCTTCAAGGATGCTAGAATACACTAAATACAGGAAAAATTTTGAGTCTACAACGTTTAGTTTAGGTGTGAGAGCCAAAATGAACTTTTTATTGCTTTAAATGCGTTTTCAGCCTGATTGTGCACTTTAGGTGAAAATGTCAAAATCTTAAAAATGAGCATAAGCACAATGAAATTAATGCTGGAATCATCTTCAGGATGCTAGAATACACTAAATACAGCAAAATTTTTGAGTCTACAACGTTTAGTTTAGGTGTGAGAGCCAAAATGAACTTTTTATTGCTTTAAACGCGTTTTCAGCCCCTGATTGTACACTTAAGGTGAAAATGTCAAAATCTTAAAAATGAGCATAAGCACAATGAAATTAATGCTGGAATCATCTTCAGGATGCTAGAATACACTGAATACAACAAAAATTTTGAGTCTACAACGTTTAGTTTAGGTGTGAGAGCCAAAATGAACTTTTTATTGCTTTAAACGCGTTTTCATCCCCTGATTGTACACTTAAGGTGAAAATGTCAAAATCTTAAAAATGAGCATAAGCACAATGAAATTAATGCTGGAATCATCTTCAGGATGCTAAAATACACTAAATACAGCAAAAATTTTGAGTCTACAACGTTTAGTTTAGGTGTGAGAGCCAAAATGAACTTTTTATTGCTTTAAACGCGTTTTCAGCCCCTGATTGTACACTTAAGGTGAAAATGTCAAAATCTTCAAAATGAGCATAAGCACAATGAAATTAATGCTGGAATCATCTTCAGGATGCTAGAATACACTGAATACAGCAAAAATTTTGAGTCTACAACGTTTATTTTAGGTGTGTGAGCCAAAATGAACTTTTTATTGCTTTAAACGCGTTTTCAGCCCCTGATTGTACACTTAAGGTGAAAATGTCAAAATCTTCAAAATGAGCATAAGCACAATGAAATTAATGCTGGAATCATCTTCAGGATGCTAGAATACACTAAATACAGCAAAAATTTTGAGTCTACAACGTTTAGTTTAGGTGTGAGAGCCAAAATGAACTTTTTATTGCTTTAAACGCGTTTTCAGCCCCTGATTGTACACTTAAGGTGAAAATGTCAAAATCTTCAAAATGAGCATAAGCACAATGAAATTAATGCTGGAATCATCTTCAGGATGCTAGAATACACTAAATACAGCAAAAATGTTGAGTCTACAACGTATAATTTAGGTGTGAGAGCCAAAATGAACTTTTTATTGCTTTAAATGCGTTTTCAGCCTGATTGTGCACTTTAGGTGAAAATGTCAAAATCTTAAAAATGAGCATAAGCACAATGAAATTAATGCTGGAATCATCTTCAGGATGCTAGAATACACTAAATACAGCAAAAATTTTGAGTCTACAACGTTTAGTTTAGGTGTGAGAGCCAAAATGAACTTTTTATTGCTTTAAACGCGTTTTCAGCCCCTGATTGTACACTTAAGGTGAAAATGTCAAAATCTTCAAAATGAGCATAAGCACGATGAAATTAATGCTGGAATCATCTTCAGGATGCTAGAATACACTAAATACAGCAAAAATTTTGAGTCTACAACGTTTAGTTTAGGTGTGAGAGCCAAAATGAACTTTTTATTGCTTTAAATGCGTTTTCAGCCTGATTGTGCACTTTAGGTGAAAATGTCAAAATCTTAAAAATAAGCATAAGCACAATGAAATTAATGCTGGAATCATCTTCAGGATGCTAGAATACACTAAATACAGCAAAATTTTTGAGTCTACAACGTTTAGTTTAGGTGTGAGAGCCAAAATGAACTTTTTATTGCTTTAAACGCGTTTTCAGCCCCTGATTGTACACTTAAGGTGAAAATGTCAAAATCTTAAAAATGAGCAAAAGCACAATGAAATTAATGCTGGAATCATCTTCAGGATGCTAGAATACACTGAATACAGCAAAAATTTTGAGTCTACAACGTTTAGTTTAGGTGTGAGAGCCAAAATGAACTTTTTATTGCTTTAAACGCGTTTTCAGCCCCTGATTGTACACTTAAGGTGAAAATGTCAAATTCTTCAAACTGAGCATAAGCACAATGAAATTAATGCTGGAATCATCTTCAGGATGCTATAATACACTGAATACAGCAAAAATTTTGAGTCTACAACGTTTATTTTAGGTGTGTGAGCCAAAATGAACTTTTTATTGTTTTAAATGCGTTTTCAGCCTGATTGTGCACTTTAGGTGAAAATGTCAAAATCTTCAAAATGAGCATAAGCACGATGAAATTAATGCTGGAATCATCTTCAGGATGCTAGAATACACTAAATACAGCAAAAAATTTGAGTCTACAACGTTTAGTTTAGGTGTGAGAGCCAAAATGAACTTTTTATTGCTTTAAACGCGTTTTCAGCCCCTGATTGTACACTTAAGGTGAAAATGTCAAAATCTTCAAAATGAGCATAAGCACAATGAAATTAATGCTGGAATCATCTTCAGGATGCTAGAATACACTAAATACAGGAAAAATTTTGAGTCTACAACGTTTAGTTTAGGTGTGAGAGCCAAAATGAACTTTTTATTGCTTTAAATGCGTTTTCAGCCTGATTGTGCACTTTAGGTGAAAATGTCAAAATCTTAAAAATGAGCATAAGCACAATGAAATTAATGCTGAAATCAACTTCAGGATGCTAGAATACACTAAATACAGCAAAAATTTTGAGTCTACAACGTTTAGTTTAGGTGTGAGAGCCAAAATGAACTTTTTATTGCTTTAAACGCGTTTTCAGCCCCTGATTGTACACTTAAGGTGAAAATGTCAAAATCTTAAAAATGAGCATAAGCACAATGAAATTAATGCTGGAATCATCTTCAGGATGCTAGAATACACTGAATACAGCAAAAATTTTGAGTCTACAACGTTTAGTTTAGGTGTGAGAGCCAAAATGAACTTTTTATTTCTTTAAACGCGTTTTCAGCCCCTGATTGTACACTTAAGGTGAAAATGTCAAAATCTTCAAAATGAGCATAAGCACGATGAAATTAATGCTGGAATCATCTTCAGGATGCTAGAATACACTGAATACAGCAAAAAGTTTGAGTCTACAACGTTTAGTTTAGGTGTGAGAGCCAAAATGAACTTTTTATTGCTTTAAATGCGTTTTCAGCCTGATTGTGCACTTTAGGTGAAAATGTCAAAATCTTAAAAATGAGCATAAGCACGATGAAATTAATGCTGGAATCATCTTCAGGATCCTAGAATACACTGAATACAGCAAAAATTTTGAGTCTACAACGTTTAGTTTAGGTGTGAGAGCCAAAATGAACTTTTTATTGCTTTAAATGCGTTTTCAGCCCCTGATTGTACACTTAAGGTGAAAATGTCAAAATCTTAAAAATGAGCATAAGCACAATGAAATTAATGCTGGAATCATCTTCAGGATGCTAGAATACACTAAATACAGCAAAAATTTTGAGTCTACAACGTTTAGTTTAGGTGTGAGAGCCAAAATGAACTTTTTATTGCTTTAAATGCGTTTTCAGCCTGATTGTGCACTTTAGGTGAAAATGTCAAAATCTTAAAAATGAGCATAAGCACGATGAAATTAATGCTGGAATCATCTTCAGGATGCTAGAATACACTGAATACAGCAAAAATTTTGAGTCTACAACGTTTAGTTTAGGTGTGAGAGCCAAAATGAACTTTTTATTGCTTTAAACGCGTTTTCAGCCCGTGTTTGTACACTTAAGGTGAAAATGTCAAAATCTTAAAAATGAGCATAAGCACAATGAAATTAATGCTGGAATCTTCTTCAGGATGCTAAAATACACTAAATACAGCAAAAATTTTGAGTCTACAACGTTTAGTTTAGGTGTGAGAGCCAAAATGAACTTTTTATTGCTTTAAATGCGTTTTCAGCCTGATTGTGCACTTTAGGTGAAAATGTCAAAATCTTAAAAATGAGCATAAGCACGATGAAATTAATGCTGGAATCATCTTCAGGATGCTAGAATACACTGAATACAGCAAAAATTTTGAGTCTACAACGTTTAGTTTAGGTGTGAGAGCCAAAATGAACTTTTTATTGCTTTAAATGCTTTTTCAGCCCCTGATTGTACACTTAAGGTGAAAATGTCAAAATCTTAAAAATGAGCATAAGCACAATGAAATTAATGCTGGAATCATCTTCAGGATGCTAGAATACACTAAATACAGCAAAAATTTTGAGTCTACAACGTTTAGTTTAGGTGTGAGAGCCAAAATGAACTTTTTATTGCTTTAAATGCGTTTTCAGCCTGATTGTGCACTTTAGGTTAAAATGTCAAAATCTTCAAAATGAGCATAAGCACGATGAAATTAATGCTGGAATCATCTTCAGGATGCTAGAATACACTAAATACAGCAAAAATTTTGAGTCTACAACGTTTAGTTTAGGTGTGAGAGCCAAAATGAACTTTTTATTGCTTTAAACGCGTTTTCAGCCCCTGATTGTACACTTAAGGTGAAAATGTCAAAATCTTCAAAATGAGCATAAGCACAATGAAAATAATGCTGGAATCATCTTCAGGATGCTAGAATACACTAAATACAGCAAAAATTTTGAGTCTACAACGTTTATTTTAGGTGTGAGAGCCAAAATGAACTTTTTATTGCTTTAAATGCGTTTTCAGCCTGATTGTGCACTTTAGGTGTAAATATCAAAATCTTAAAAATGAGCATAAGCACAATGAAATTAATGCTGGAATCATCTTCAGGATGCTAGAATACACTGAATACAGCAAAAAATTTTGAGTCTACAACGTTTAGTTTAGGTTTGAGAGCCAAAATGAACTTTTTATTGCTTTAAACGCGTTTTCAGCCCCTGATTGTACACTTAAGGTGAAAATGTCAAAATCTTAAAAATGAGCATAAGCACAATGAAATTAATGCTGGAATCATCTTCAGGATGCTAAAATACACTAAATACAGCAAAAATTTTGAGTCTACAACGTTTAGTTTAGGTGTGAGAGCCAAAATGAACTTTTTATTGCTTTAAATGTGTTTTCAGCCTGATTGTGCACTTTAGGTGAAAATGTCAAAATCTTAAAAATGAGCATAAGCACAATGAAATTAATGCTGGAATCATCTTCAGGATGCTAGAATACACTAAATACAGCAAAAATTTTGAGTCTACAACGTTTAGTTTAGGTGTGAGAGCCAAAATGAACTTTTTATTGCTTTAAACGCGTTTTCAGCCCCTGATTGTACACTTAAGGTGAAAATGTCAAAATCTTCAAAATGAGCATAAGCACAATGAAATTAATGCTGGAATCATCTTCAGGATGCTAGAATACACTAAATACAGCAAAAATTTTGAGTCTACAACGTTTAGTTTAGGTGTGAGAGCCAAAATGAACTTTTTATTGCTTTTAATGCGTTTTCAGCCTGATTGTGCACTTTAGGTGAAAATGTCAAAATCTTAAAAATGAGCATAAGCACAATGAAATTAATGCTGGAATCATCTTCAGGATGCTAGAATACACTAAATACAGCAAAAATTTTGAGTCTACAACGTTTAGTTTAGGTGTGAGAGCCAAAATGAACTTTTTATTGCTTTAAACGCGTTTTCAGCCCCTGATTGTACACTTAAGGTGAAAATGTCAAAATCTTAAAAATGAGCAATATGCACAATGAAATTAATGCTGGAATCATCTTCAGGATGCTAGAATACACTGAATACAGCAAAAATTTTGAGTCTACAACGTTTAGTTTAGGTGTGAGAGCCAAAATGAACTTTTTATTGCTTTAAACGCGTTTTCAGCCCCTGATTGTACACTTAAGGTGAAAATGTCAAAATCTTAAAAATGAGCATAAGCACAATGAAATTAATGCTGGAATCATCTTCAGGATGCTAAAATACACTAAATACAGCAAAAATTTTGAGTCTACAACGTTTAGTTTAGGTGTGAGAGCCAAAATGAACTTTTTATTGCTTTAAACGCGTTTTCAGCCTGATTGTACACTTAAGGTGAAAATGTCAAAATCTTCAAAATGAGTATAAGCACAATGAAATTAATGCTGGAATCATCTTCAGGATGCTAGAATACACTAAATACAGCAAAAATTTTGAGTCTACAACGTTTAGTTTAGGTGTGAGAGCCAAAATGAACTTTTTATTGCTTTAAATGCGTTTTCAGCCTGATTGTGCACTTTAGGTGAAAATGTCAAAATCTTAAAAATGAGCATAAGCACAATGAAATTAATGCTGGAATCATCTTCAGGATGCTAGAATACACTAAATACAGCAAAAATGTTGAGTCTACAACGTATAATTTAGGTGTGAGAGCCAAAATGAACTTTTTATTGCTTTAAATGCGTTTTCAGCCTGATTGTGCACTTTAGGTGAAAATGTCAAAATCTTAAAAATGAGCATAAGCACAATGAAATTAATGCTGGAATCATCTTCAGGATGCTAGAATACACTGAATACAGCAAAAATTTTGAGTCTACAACGTTTAGTTTAGGTGTGAGAGCCAAAATGAACTTTTTATTGCTTTAAACGCGTTTTCAGCCCCTGATTGTACACTTAAGGTGAAAATGTCAAAATCTTCAAAATGAGCATAAGCACAATGAAAATAATGCTGGAATCATCTTCAGGATGCTAGAATACACTAAATACAGCAAAAATTTTGAGTCTACAACGTTTATTTTAGGTGTGAGAGCCAAAATGAACTTTTTATTGCTTTAAATGCGTTTTCAGCCTGATTGTGCACTTTAGGTGTAAATATCAAAATCTTAAAAATGAGCATAAGCACAATGAAATTAATGCTGGAATCATCTTCAGGATGCTAGAATACACTGAATACAGCAAAAAATTTTGAGTCTACAACGTTTAGTTTAGGTTTGAGAGCCAAAATGAACTTTTTATTGCTTTAAACGCGTTTTCAGCCCCTGATTGTACACTTAAGGTGAAAATGTCAAAATCTTAAAAATGAGCATAAGCACAATGAAATTAATGCTGGAATCATCTTCAGGATGCTAAAATACACTAAATACAGCAAAAATTTTGAGTCTACAACGTTTAGTTTAGGTGTGAGAGCCAAAATGAACTTTTTATTGCTTTAAATGTGTTTTCAGCCTGATTGTGCACTTTAGGTGAAAATGTCAAAATCTTAAAAATGAGCATAAGCACAATGAAATTAATGCTGGAATCATCTTCAGGATGCTAGAATACACTAAATACAGCAAAAATTTTGAGTCTACAACGTTTAGTTTAGGTGTGAGAGCCAAAATGAACTTTTTATTGCTTTAAACGCGTTTTCAGCCCCTGATTGTACACTTAAGGTGAAAATGTCAAAATCTTCAAAATGAGCATAAGCACAATGAAATTAATGCTGGAATCATCTTCAGGATGCTAGAATACACTAAATACAGCAAAAATTTTGAGTCTACAACGTTTAGTTTAGGTGTGAGAGCCAAAATGAACTTTTTATTGCTTTTAATGCGTTTTCAGCCTGATTGTGCACTTTAGGTGAAAATGTCAAAATCTTAAAAATGAGCATAAGCACAATGAAATTAATGCTGGAATCATCTTCAGGATGCTAGAATACACTAAATACAGCAAAAATTTTGAGTCTACAACGTTTAGTTTAGGTGTGAGAGCCAAAATGAACTTTTTATTGCTTTAAACGCGTTTTCAGCCCCTGATTGTGCACTTTAGGTGAAAATGTCAAAATCTTAAAAATGAGCATAAGCACAATGAAATTAATGCTGGAATCATCTTCAGGATGCTAGAATACACTGAATACAGCAAAAATTTTGAGTCTACAACGTTTAGTTTAGGTGTGAGAGCCAAAATGAACTTTTTATTGCTTTAAACGCGTTTTCAGCCCCTGATTGTACACTTAAGGTGAAAATGTCAAAATCTTAAAAATGAGCATAAGCACAATGAAATTAATGCTGGAATCATCTTCAGGATGCTAAAATACACTAAATACAGCAAAAATTTTGAGTCTACAACGTTTAGTTTAGGTGTGAGAGCCAAAATGAACTTTTTATTGCTTTAAACGCGTTTTCAGCCTGATTGTACACTTAAGGTGAAAATGTCAAAATCTTCAAAATGAGTATAAGCACAATGAAATTAATGCTGGAATCATCTTCAGGATGCTAGAATACACTAAATACAGCAAAAATTTTGAGTCTACAACGTTTAGTTTAGGTGTGAGAGCCAAAATGAACTTTTTATTGCTTTAAATGCGTTTTCAGCCTGATTGTGCACTTTAGGTGAAAATGTCAAAATCTTAAAAATGAGCATAAGCACAATGAAATTAATGCTGGAATCATCTTCAGGATGCTAAAATACACTAAATACAGCAAAAATTTTGAGTCTACAACGTTTAGTTTAGGTGTGAGAGCCAAAATGAACTTTTTATTGCTTTAAACGCGTTTTCAGCCTGATTGTACACTTAAGGTGAAAATGTCAAAATCTTCAAAATGAGCATAAGCACAATGAAATTAATGCTGGAATCATCTTCAGGATGCTAGAATACACTAAATACAGCAAAAATTTTGAGTCTACAACGTTTAGTTTAGGTGTGAGAGCCAAAATGAACTTTTTATTACTTTAAACGCGTTTTCAGCCCCTGATTGTACACTTAAGGTGAAAATGTCAAAATCTTCAAAATGAGCATAAGCACAATGAAATTAATGCTGGAATCATCTTCAGGATGCTAGAATACACTAAATACAGCAAAAATTTTGAGTCTACAACGTTTAGTTTAGGTGTGAGAGCCAAAATGAACTTTTTATTGCTTTTAATGCGTTTTCAGCCTGATTGTGCACTTTAGGTGAAAATGTCAAAATCTTAAAAATGAGCATAAGCACAATGAAATTAATGCTGGAATCATCTTCAGGATGCTAGAATACACTAAATACAGCAAAAATTTTGAGTCTACAACGTTTAGTTTAGGTGTGAGAGCCAAAATGAACTTTTTATTGCTTTAAATGCGTTTTCAGCCTGATTGTGCACTTTAGGTGAAAATGTCAAAATCTTAAAAATGAGCATAAGCACAATGAAATTAATGCTGGAATCATCTTCAGGATGCTAGAATACACTGAATACAGCAAAAATTTTGAGTCTACAACGTTTATTTTAGGTGTGTGAGCCAAAATGAACTTTTTATTGCTTTAAATGCGTTTTCAGCCTGATTGTGCACTTTAGGTTAAAATGTCAAAATCTTCAAAATGAGCATAAGCACGATGAAATTAATGCTGGAATCATCTTCAGGATGCTAGAATACACTAAATACAGCAAAAATTTTGAGTCTACAACGTTTAGTTTAGGTGTGAGAGCCAAAATGAACTTTTTATTGCTTTAAACGCGTTTTCAGCCCCTGATTGTGCACTTTAGGTGAAAATGTCAAAATCTTAAAAATGAGCATAAGCACAATGAAATTAATGCTGGAATCATCTTCAGGATGCTAGAATACACTGAATACAGCAAAAATTTTGAGTCTACAACGTTTAGTTTAGGTGTGAGAGCCAAAATGAACTTTTTATTGCTTTAAACGCGTTTTCAGCCCCTGATTGTACACTTAAGGTGAAAATGTCAAAATCTTAAAAATGAGCATAAGCACAATGAAATTAATGCTGGAATCATCTTCAGGATGCTAAAATACACCAAATACAGCAAAAATTTTGAGTCTACAACGTTTAGTTTAGGTGTGAGAGCCAAAATGAACTTTTTATTGCTTTAAACGCGTTTTCAGCCTGATTGTACACTTAAGGTGAAAATGTCAAAATCTTCAAAATGAGCATAAGCACAATGAAATTAATGCTGGAATCATCTTCAGGATGCTAGAATACACTAAATACAGCAAAAATTTTGAGTCTACAACGTATAGTTTAGGTGTGAGAGCCAAAATGAACTTTTTATTGCTTTAAATGCGTTTTCAGCCTGATTGTGCACTTTAGGTGAAAATGTCAAAATCTTACAAATGAGCATAAGCACAATGAAATTAATGCTGGAATCATCTTCAGGATGCTAGAATACACTAAATACAGAAAAATTTTTGAGTCTACAACGTTTAGTTTAGGTGTGAGAGCCAAAATGAACTTTTTATTGCTTTAAACGCGTTTTCAGCCCCTGATTGTACACTTAAGGTGAAAATGTCAAAATCTTCAAAATGAGCATAAGCACAATGAAATTAATGCTGGAATCATCTTCAGGATGCTAGAATACACTGAATACAGCAAAAATTTTGAGTCTACAACGTTTATTTTAGGTGTGTGAGCCAAAATGAACTTTTTATTGCTTTAAATGCGTTTTCAGCCTGATTGTGCACTTTAGGTTAAAATGTCAAAATCTTCAAAATGAGCATAAGCACGATGAAATTAATGCTGGAATCATCTTCAGGATGCTAGAATACACTAAATACAGCAAAAAATTTGAGTCTACAACGTTTAGTTTAGGTGTGAGAGCCAAAATGAACTTTTTATTGCTTTAAACGCGTTTTCAGCCCCTGATTGTACACTTAAGGTGAAAATGTCAAAATCTTAAAAATGAGCATAAGCACAATGAAATTAATGCTGGAATCATCTTCAGGATGCTAAAATACACTAAATACAGCAAACATTTTGAGTCTACAACGTTTAGTTTAGGTGTGAGAGCCAAAATGAACTTTTTATTGCTTTAAATGCGTTTTCAGCCTGATTGTGCACTTTAGGTGAAAATGTCAAAATCTTAAAAATGAGCATAAGCACAATGAAATTAATGCTGGAATCATCTTCAGGATGCTAGAATACACTAAATACAGCAAAAATTTTGAGTCTACAACGTTTAGTTTAGGTGTGAGAGCCAAAATGAACTTTTTATTGCTTTAAACGCGTTTTCAGCCCCTGATTGTACACTTAAGGTGAAAATGTCAAAATCTTCAAAATGAGCATAAGCACAATGAAATTAATGCTGGAATCATCTTCAGGATGCTAGAATACACTAAATACAGCAAAAATTTTGAGTCTACAACGTTTAGTTTAGGTGTGAGAGCCAAAATGAACTTTTTATTGCTTTAAACGCGTTTTCAGCCCCTGATTGTACACTTAAGGTGAAAATGTCAAAATCTTAAAAATGAGCATAAGCACAATGAAATTAATGCTGGAATTATCTTCAGGATGCTAGAATACACTGAATACAGCAAAAATTTTGAGTCTACAACGTTTAGTTTAGGTGTGATAGCCAAAATGAACTTTTTATTGCTTTAAACGCGTTTTCAGCCCCTGATTGTACACTTAAGGTGAAAATGTCAAAATCTTAAAAATGAGCATAAGCACAATGAAATTAATGCTGGAATCATCTTTAGGATGCTAAAATACACTAAATAGAGCAAAAATTTTGAGTCTACAACGTTTAGTTTAGGTGTGAGAGCCAAAATGAACTTTTTATTGCTTTAAACGCGTTTTCAGCCCCTGATTGTACACTTAAGGTGAAAATGTCAAAATCTTAAAAATGAGCATAAGCACAATGAAATTAATGCTGGAATCATCTTCAGGATGCTAAAATACACTAAATACAGCAAAAATTTTGAGTCTACAACGTTTAGTTTAGGTGTGAGAGCCAAAATGAACTTTTTATTGCTTTAAATGCGTTTTCAGCCTGATTGTGCACTTTAGGTGAAAATGTCAAAATCTTAAAAATGAGCATAAGCACAATGAAATTAATGCTGGAATCATCTTCAGGATGCTAGAATACACTAAATACAGCAAAGATTTTGAGTCTACAACGTTTAGTTTAGGTGTGAGAGACAAAATGAACTTTTTATTGCTTTAAACGCGTTTTCAGCCCCTGATTGTACACTTAAGGTGAAAATGTCAAAATCTTCAAAATGAGCATAAGCACGATGAAATTAATGCTGGAATCATCTTCAGGATGCTAGAATACACCAAATACAGCAAAAATTTTGAGTCTACAACGTTTAGTTTAGGTGTGAGAGCCAAAATGAACTTTTTATTGCTTTAAATGCGTTTTCAGCCTGATTGTGCACTTTAGGTGAAAATGTCAAAATCTTAAAAATGAGCATAAGCACAATGAAATTAATGCTGGAATCATCTTCAGGATGCTAGAATACACTAAATACAGCAAAATTTTTGAGTCTACAACGTTTAGTTTAGGTGTGAGAGCCAAAATGAACTTTTTATTGCTTTAAACGCGTTTTCAGCCCCTGATTGTACACTTAAGGTGAAAATGTCAAAATCTTAAAAATGAGCAAAAGCACAATGAAATTAATGCTGGAATCATCTTCAGGATGCTAGAATACACTGAATACAGCAAAAATTTTGAGTCTACAACGTTTAGTTTAGGTGTGAGAGCCAAAATGAACTTTTTATTGCTTTAAACGCGTTTTCAGCCCCTGATTGTACACTTAAGGTGAAAATGTCAAATTCTTCAAACTGAGCATAAGCACAATGAAATTAATGCTGGAATCATCTTCAGGATGCTAGAATACACTGAATACAGCAAAAATTTTGAGTCTACAACGTTTATTTTAGGTGTGTAAGCCAAAATGAACTTTTTATTGCTTTAAATGCGTTTTCAGCCTGATTGTGCACTTTAGGTGAAAATGTCAAAATCTTCTAAATGAGCATAAGCACGATGAAATTAATGCTGGAATCATCTTCAGGATGCTAGAATACACTAAATACAGCAAAAAATTTGAGTCTACAACGTTTAGTTTAGGTGTGAGAGCCAAAATGAACTTTTTATTGCTTTAAACGCGTTTTCAGCCCCTGATTGTACACTTAAGGTGAAAATGTCAAAATCTTCAAAATGAGCATAAGCACAATGAAATTAATGCTGGAATCATCTTCAAGGATGCTAGAATACACTAAATACAGGAAAAATTTTGAGTCTACAACGTTTAGTTTAGGTGTGAGAGCCAAAATGAACTTTTTATTGCTTTAAACGCGTTTTCAGCCCCTGATTGTACACTTAAGGTGAAAATGTCAAAATCTTAAAAATGAGCATAAGCACAATGAAATTAATGCTGGAATCATCTTCAGGATGCTAAAATACACTAAATACAGCAAAAATTTTGAGTCTACAACGTTTAGTTTAGGTTTGAGAGCCAAAATGAACTTTTTATTGCTTTAAATGCGTTTTCAGCCTGATTGTGCACTTTAGGTGAAAATGTCAAAATCTTAAAAATGAGCATAAGCACAATGAAATTAATGCTGGAATCATCTTCAGGATGCTAGAATACACTAAATACAGCAAAAATTTTGAGTCTACAACGTTTAGTTTAGGTGTGAGAGCCAAAATGAACTTTTTATTGCTTTAAACGCGTTTTCAGCCCCTGATTGTACACTTAAGGTGAAAATGTCAAAATCTTCAAAATGAGCATAAGCACAATGAAATTAATGCTGGAATCATCTTCAGGATGCTAGAATACACTGAATACAGCAAAAATTTTGAGTCTACAACGTTTATTTTAGGTGTGTGAGCCAAAATGAACTTTTTATTGCTTTAAACGCGTTTTCAGCCCCTGATTGTACACTTAAGGTGAAAATGTCAAAATCTTCAAAATGAGCATAAGCACAATGAAATTAATGCTGGAATCATCTTCAGGATGCTAGAATACACTAAATACAGCAAAAATTTTGAGTCTACAACGTTTATTTTAGGTGTGAGAGCCAAAATGAACTTTTTATTGCTTTAAATGCGTTTTCAGCCTGATTGTGCACTTTAGGTGAAAATGTCAAAATCTTAAAAATGAGCATAAGCACAATGAAATTAATGCTGGAATCATCTTCAGGATGCTAGAATACACTAAATACAGCAAAAATTTTGAGTCTACAACGTTTAGTTTAGGTGTGAGAGCCAAAATGAACTTTTTATTGCTTTAAACGCGTTTTCAGCCCCTGATTGTACACTTAAGGTGAAAATGTCAAAATCTTCAAAATGAGCATAAGCACAATGAAATTAATGCTGGAATCATCTTCAGGATGCTAGAATACACTAAATACAGCAAAAATGTTGAGTCTACAACGTATAGTTTAGGTGTGAGAGCCAAAATGAACTTTTTATTGCTTTAAATGCGTTTTCAGCCTGATTGTGCACTTTAGGTGAAAATGTCAAAATCTTAAAAATGAGCATAAGCACAATGAAATTAATGCTGGAATCATCTTCAGGATGCTAGAATACACTAAATACAGCAAAAATTTTGAGTCTACAACGTTTAGTTTAGGTGTGAGAGCCAAAATGAACTTTTTATTGCTTTAAACGCGTTTTCAGCCCCTGATTGTACACTTAAGGTGAAAATGTCAAAATCTTCAAAATGAGCATAAGCACGATGAAATTAATGCTGGAATCATCTTCAGGATGCTAGAATACACTAAATACAGCAAAAATTTTGAGTCTACAACGTTTAGTTTAGGTGTGAGAGCCAAAATGAACTTTTTATTGCTTTAAATGCGTTTTCAGCCTGATTGTGCACTTTAGGTGAAAATGTCAAAATCTTAAAAATAAGCATAAGCACAATGAAATTAATGCTGGAATCATCTTCAGGATGCTAGAATACACTAAATACAGCAAAATTTTTGAGTCTACAACGTTTAGTTTAGGTGTGAGAGCCAAAATGAACTTTTTATTGCTTTAAACGCGTTTTCAGCCCCTGATTGTACACTTAAGGTGAAAATGTCAAAATCTTAAAAATGAGCAAAAGCACAATGAAATTAATGCTGGAATCATCTTCAGGATGCTAGAATACACTGAATACAGCAAAAATTTTGAGTCTACAACGTTTAGTTTAGGTGTGAGAGCCAAAATGAACTTTTTATTGCTTTAAACGCGTTTTCAGCCCCTGATTGTACACTTAAGTTGAAAATGTCAAATTCTTCAAACTGAGCATAAGCACAATGAAATTAATGCTGGAATCATCTTCAGGATGCTAGAATACACTGAATACAGCAAAAATTTTGAGTCTACAACGTTTATTTTAGGTGTGTGAGCCAAAATGAACTTTTTATTGCTTTAAATGCGTTTTCAGCCTGATTGTGCACTTTAGGTGAAAATGTCAAAATCTTCAAAATGAGCATAAGCACGATGAAATTAATGCTGGAATCATCTTCAGGATGCTAGAATACACTAAATACAGCAAAAAATTTGAGTCTACAACGTTTAGTTTAGGTGTGAGAGCCAAAATGAACTTTTTATTGCTTTAAACGCGTTTTCAGCCCCTGATTGTACACTTAAGGTGAAAATGTCAAAATCTTCAAAATGAGCATAAGCACAATGAAATTAATGCTGGAATCATCTTCAGGATGCTAGAATACACTAAATACAGGAAAAATTTTGAGTATACAACGTTTAGTTTAGGTGTGAGAGCCAAAATGAACTTTTTATTGCTTTAAATGCGTTTTCAGCCTGATTGTGCACTTTAGGTGAAAATGTCAAAATCTTAAAAATGAGCATAAGCACAATGAAATTAATGCTGAAATCAACTTCAGGATGCTAGAATACACTAAATACAGCAAAAATTTTGAGTCTACAACGTTTAGTTTAGGTGTGAGAGCCAAAATGAACTTTTTATTGCTTTAAACGCGTTTTCAGCCCCTGATTGTACACTTAAGGTGAAAATGTCAAAATCTTAAAAATGAGCATAAGCACAATGAAATTAATGCTGGAATCATCTTCAGGATGCTAGAATACACTGAATACAGCAAAAATTTTGAGTCTACAACGTTTAGTTTAGGTGTGAGAGCCAAAATGAACTTTTTATTGCTTTAAACGCGTTTTCAGCCCCTGATTGTACACTTAAGGTGAAAATGTCAAAATCTTAAAAATGAGCATAAGCACAATGAAATTAATGCTGGAATCATCTTCAGGATGCTAAAATACACTAAATACAGCAAAAATTTTGAGTCTACAACGTTTAGTTTAGGTGTGAGAGCCAAAATGAACTTTTTATTGCTTTAAATGCGTTTTCAGCCTGATTGTGCACTTTAGGTGAAAATGTCAAAATCTTAAAAATGAGCATAAGCACAGTGAAATTAATGCTGGAATCATCTTCAGGATGCTAGAATACACTAAATACAGCAAAAATTTTGAGTCTACAACGTTTAGTTTAGGTGTGAGAGCCAAAATGAACTTTTTATTGCTTTAAACGCGTTTTCAGCCCCTGATTGTACACTTAAGGTGAAAATGTCAAAATCTTCAAAATGAGCATAAGCACAATGAAATTAATGCTGGAATCATCTTCAGGATGCTAGAATACACTGAATACAGCAAAAATTTTGAGTCTACAACGTTTATTTTAGGTGTGTGAGCCAAAATGAACTTTTTATTGCTTTAAATGCGTTTTCAGCCTGATTGTGCACTTTAGGTTAAAATGTCAAAATCTTCAAAATGAGCATAAGCACGATGAAATTAATGCTGGAATCATCTTCAGGATGCTAGAATACACTAAATACAGCAAAAATTTTTAGTCTACAACGTTTAGTTTAGGTGTGAGAGCCAAAATGAACTTTTTATTGCTTTAAACGCGTTTTCAGCCCCTGATTGTACACTTAAGGTGAAAATGTCAAAATCTTAAAAATGAGCATAAGCACAATGAAATTAATGCTGGAATCATCTTCAGGATGCTAAAATACACTAAATACAGCAAAAATTTTGAGTCTACAACGTTTAGTTTAGGTGTGAGAGCCAAAATGAACTTTTTATTGCTTTAAATGCGTTTTCAGCCTGATTGTGCAATTTAGGTGAAAATGTCAAAATCTTAAAAATGAGCATAAGCACAATAAAATTAATGCTGGAATCATCTTCAGGATGCTAGAATACACTAAATACAGCAAAAAGTTTGAGTCTACAACGTTTAGTTTAGGTGTGAGAGCCAAAATGAACTTTTTATTGCTTTAAACGCGTTTTCAGCCCCTGATTGTACACTTAAGGTGAAAATGTCAAAATCTTCAAAATGAGCATAAGCACAATGAAATTAATGCTGGAATCATCTTCAGGATGCTAGAATACACTAAATACAGCAAAAATTTTGAGTCTACAACGTTTAGTTTAGGTGTGAGAGCCAAAATGAACTTTTTATTGCTTTAAACGCGTTTTCAGCCCCTGATTGTACACTTAAGGTGAAAATGTCAAAATCTTAAAAATGAGCATAAGCACAATGAAATTAATGCTGGAATCATCTTCAGGATGCTAAAATACACTAAATACAGCAAAAATTTTGAGTCTACAACGTTTAGTTTAGGTGTGAGAGCCAAAATGAACTTTTTATTGCTTTAAATGCGTTTTCAGCCTGATTGTGCACTTTAGGTGAAAATGTCAAAATCTTAAAAATGAGCATAAGCACAATGAAATTAATGCTGAAATCATCTTCAGGATGCTAGAATACACTAAATACAGCAAAAATTTTGAGTCTACAACGTTTAGTTTAGGTGTGAGAGCCAAAATGAACTTTTTATTGCTTTAAATGCGTTTTCAGCCTGATTGTGCACTTTAGGTGAAAATGTCAAAATCTTAAAAATGAGCATAAGCACAATGAAATTAATGCTGAAATCATCTTCAGGATGCTAGAATACACTAAATACAGCAAAAATTTTGAGTCTACAACGTTTAGTTTAGGTGTGAGAGCCAAAATGAACTTTTTATTGCTTTAAACGCGTTTTCAGCCCCTGATTGTACACTTAAGGTGAAAATGTCAAAATCTTCAAAATGAGCATAAGCACAATGAAATTAATGCTGGAATCATCTTCAGGATGCTAGAATACACTAAATACAGCAAAAATTTTGAGTCTACAACGTTTAGTTTAGGTGTGAGAGCCAAAATGAACTTTTTATTGCTTTAAATGCGTTTTCAGCCTGATTGTGCACTTTAGGTGAAAATGTCAAAATCTTAAAAATGAGCATAAGCACAATGAAATTAATGCTGTAATCATCTTCAGGATGCTAAAATACACTAAATACAGCAAAAATTTTGAGTCTACAACGTTTAGTTTAGGTGTGAGAGCCAAAATGAACTTTTTATTGCTTTAAATGCGTTTTCAGCCTGATTGTGCACTTTAGGTGAAAATGTCAAAATCTTAAAAATGAGCATAAGCACAATGAAATTAATGCTGGAATCATCTTCAGGATGCTAGAATACACTAAATACAGCAAAAATTTTGAGTCTACAACGTTTAGTTTAGGTGTGAGAGCCAAAATGAACTTTTTATTGCTTTAAACGCGTTTTCAGCCCCTGATTGTACACTTAAGGTGAAAATGTCAAAATCTTCAAAATGAGCATAAGCACGATGAAATTAATGCTGGAATCATCTTCAGGATGCTAGAATACACTAAATACAGCAAAAATTTTGAGTCTACAACGTTTAGTTTAGGTGTGAGAGCCAAAATTAACTTTTTATTGCTTTAAATGCGTTTTCAGCCTGATTGTGCACTTTAGGTGAAAATGTCAAAATCTTAAAAATGAGCATAAGCACAATGAAATTAATGCTGGAATCATCTTCAGGATGCTAAAATACACTAAATACAGCAAAATTTTTGAGTCTACAACGTTTAGTTTAGGTGTGAGAGCCAAAATGAACTTTTTATTGCTTTAAACGCGTTTTCAGCCCCTGATTGTACACTTGAGGTGAAAATGTCAAAATCTTAAAAATGAGCAAAAGCACAATGAAATGAATGCTGGAATCATCTTCAGGATGCTAGAATACACTAAATACAGCAAAAATTTTGAGTCTACAACGTTTAGTTTAGGTGTGAGAGCCAAAATGAACTTTTTATTGCTTTAAACGCGTTTTCAGCCCCTGATTGTACACTTAAGGTGAAAATGTCAAAATCTTCAAAATGAGCATAAGCACAATGAAATTAATGCTGGAATCATCTTCAGGATGCTAGAATACACTGAATACAGCAAAAATTTTGAGTCTACAACGTTTATTTTAGGTGTGTGAGCCAAAATGAACTTTTTATTGCTTTAAATGCGTTTTCAGCCTGATTGTGCACTTTAGGTTAAAATGTCAAAATCTTCAAAATGAGCATAAGCACGATGAAATTAATGCTGGAATCATCTTCAGGATGCTAGAATACACTAAATACAGCAAAAATTTTTAGTCTACAACGTTTAGTTTAGGTGTGAGAGCCAAAATGAACTTTTTATTGCTTTAAACGCGTTTTCAGCCCCTGATTGTACACTTAAGGTGAAAATGTCAAAATCTTAAAAATGAGCATAAGCACAATGAAATTAATGCTGGAATCATCTTCAGGATGCTAAAATACACTAAATACAGCAAAAATTTTGAGTCTACAACGTTTAGTTTAGGTGTGAGAGCCAAAATGAACTTTTTATTGCTTTAAATGCGTTTTCAGCCTGATTGTGCAATTTAGGTGAAAATGTCAAAATCTTAAAAATGAGCATAAGCACAATAAAATTAATGCTGGAATCATCTTCAGGATGCTAGAATACACTAAATACAGCAAAAAGTTTGAGTCTACAACGTTTAGTTTAGGTGTGAGAGCCAAAATGAACTTTTTATTGCTTTAAACGCGTTTTCAGCCCCTGATTGTACACTTAAGGTGAAAATGTCAAAATCTTCAAAATGAGCATAAGCACAATGAAATTAATGCTGGAATCATCTTCAGGATGCTAGAATACACTAAATACAGCAAAAATTTTGAGTCTACAACGTTTAGTTTAGGTGTGAGAGCCAAAATGAACTTTTTATTGCTTTAAACGCGTTTTCAGCCCCTGATTGTACACTTAAGGTGAAAATGTCAAAATCTTAAAAATGAGCATAAGCACAATGAAATTAATGCTGGAATCATCTTCAGGATGCTAAAATACACTAAATACAGCAAAAATTTTGAGTCTACAACGTTTAGTTTAGGTGTGAGAGCCAAAATGAACTTTTTATTGCTTTAAATGCGTTTTCAGCCTGATTGTGCACTTTAGGTGAAAATGTCAAAATCTTAAAAATGAGCATAAGCACAATGAAATTAATGCTGAAATCATCTTCAGGATGCTAGAATACACTAAATACAGCAAAAATTTTGAGTCTACAACGTTTAGTTTAGGTGTGAGAGCCAAAATGAACTTTTTATTGCTTTAAATGCGTTTTCAGCCTGATTGTGCACTTTAGGTGAAAATGTCAAAATCTTAAAAATGAGCATAAGCACAATGAAATTAATGCTGAAATCATCTTCAGGATGCTAGAATACACTAAATACAGCAAAAATTTTGAGTCTACAACGTTTAGTTTAGGTGTGAGAGCCAAAATGAACTTTTTATTGCTTTAAATGCGTTTTCAGCCTGATTGTGCACTTTAGGTGAAAATGTCAAAATCTTAAAAATGAGCATAAGCACAATGAAATTAATGCTGTAATCATCTTCAGGATGCTAAAATACACTAAATACAGCAAAAATTTTGAGTCTACAACGTTTAGTTTAGGTGTGAGAGCCAAAATGAACTTTTTATTGCTTTAAATGCGTTTTCAGCCTGATTGTGCACTTTAGGTGAAAATGTCAAAATCTTAAAAATGAGCATAAGCACAATGAAATTAATGCTGGAATCATCTTCAGGATGCTAGAATACACTAAATACAGCAAAAATTTTGAGTCTACAACGTTTAGTTTAGGTGTGAGAGCCAAAATGAACTTTTTATTGCTTTAAACGCGTTTTCAGCCCCTGATTGTACACTTAAGGTGAAAATGTCAAAATCTTCAAAATGAGCATAAGCACGATGAAATTAATGCTGGAATCATCTTCAGGATGCTAGAATACACTAAATACAGCAAAAATTTTGAGTCTACAACGTTTAGTTTAGGTGTGAGAGCCAAAATGAACTTTTTATTGCTTTAAATGCGTTTTCAGCCTGATTGTGCACTTTAGGTGAAAATGTCAAAATCTTAAAAATGAGCATAAGCACAATGAAATTAATGCTGGAATCATCTTCAGGATGCTAAAATACACTAAATACAGCAAAATTTTTGAGTCTACAACGTTTAGTTTAGGTGTGAGAGCCAAAATGAACTTTTTATTGCTTTAAACGCGTTTTCAGCCCCTGATTGTACACTTGAGGTGAAAATGTCAAAATCTTAAAAATGAGCAAAAGCACAATGAAATGAATGCTGGAATCATCTTCAGGATGCTAGAATACACTGAATACAGCAAAAATTTTGAGTCTACAACGTTTAGTTTAGGTGTGAGAGCCAAAATGAACTTTTTATTGCTTTAAACGCGATTTCAGCCCCTGATTGTACACTTAAGGTGAAAATGTCAAATTCTTCAAACTGAGCATAAGCACAATGAAATTAATGCTGGAATCATCTTCAGGATGCTAGAATACACTGAATACAGCAAAAATTTTGAGTCTACAACGTTTATTTTAGGTGTGTGAGCCAAAATGAACTTTTTATTGCTTTAAATGCGTTTTCAGCCTGATTGTGCACTTTAGGTGAAAATGTCAAAATCTTCAAAATGAGCATAAGCACGATAAAATTAATGCTGGAATCATCTTCAGGATGCTGGAATACACTAAATACAGCAAAAAATTTGAGTCTACAACGTTTAGTTTAGGTGTGAGAGCCAAAATGAACTTTTTATTGCTTTAAACGCGTTTTCAGCCCCTGATTGTACACCTAAGGTGAAAATGTCAAAATCTTCAAAATGAGCATAAGCACAATGAAATTAATGCTGGAATCATCTTCAGGATGCTAGAATACACTAAATACAGGAAAAAATTTGAGTCTACAACGTTTAGTTTAGGTGTGAGAGCCAAAATGAACTTTTTATTGCTTTAAATGTGTTTTCAGCCTGATTGTGCACTTTAGGTGAAACTGTCAAAATCTTAAAAATGAGCATAAGCACAATGAAATTAATGCTGGAATCATCTTCAGGATGCTAGAATACACTAAATACAGCAAAAATTTTGAGTCTACAACGTTTAGTTTAGGTGTGAGAGCCAAAATGAACTTTTTATTGCTTTAAACGCGTTTTCAGCCCCTGATTGTACACTTAAGGTGAAAATGTCAAAATCTTCAAAATGAGCATAAGCACAATGAAATTAATGCTGGAATCATCTTCAGGATGCTAGAATACACTGAATACAGCAAAAATTTTGAGTCTACAACGTTTAGTTTAGGTGTGAGAGCCAAAATGAACTTTTTATTGCTTTAAACGCGTTTTCAGCCCCTGATTGTACACTTAAGGTGAAAATGTCAAAATCTTAAAAATGAGCATAAGCACAATGAAATTAATGCTGGAATCATCTTCAGGATGCTAAAATACACTAAATACAGCAAAAATTTTGAGTCTACAACGTTTAGTTTAGGTGTGAGAGCCAAAATGAACTTTTTATTGCTTTAAATGCGTTTTCAGCCTGATTGTGCACTTTAGGTGAAAATGTCAAAATCTTAAAAATGAGCATAAGCACAATGAAATTAATGCTGGAATCATCTTCAGGATGCTAGAATACACTAAATACAGCAAAAATTTTGAGTCTACAACGTTTAGTTTAGGTGTGAGAGCCAAAATGAACTTTTTATTGCTTTAAACGCGTTTTCAGCCCCTGATTGTACACTTAAGGTGAAAATGTCAAAATCTTCAAAATGAGCATAAGCACAATGAAATTAATGCTGGAATCATCTTCAGGATGCTAGAATACACTGAATACAGCAAAAATTTTGAGTCTACAACGTTTATTTTAGGTGTGTGAGCCAAAATGAACTTTTTATTGCTTTAAACGCGTTTTCAGCCCCTGATTGTACACTTAAGGTGAAAATGTCAAAATCTTCAAAATGAGCATAAGCACAATGAAATTAATGCTGGAATCATCTTCAGGATGCTAGAATACACTAAATACAGCAAAAATTTTGAGTCTACAACGTTTATTTTAGGTGTGAGAGCCAAAATGAACTTTTTATTGCTTTAAATGCGTTTTCAGCCTGATTGTGCACTTTAGGTGAAAATGTCAAAATCTTAAAAATGAGCATAAGCACAATGAAATTAATGCTGGAATCATCTTCAGGATGCTAGAATACACTAAATACAGCAAAAATTTTGAGTCTACAACGTTTAGTTTAGGTGTGAGAGCCAAAATGAACTTTTTATTGCTTTAAACGCGTTTTCAGCCCCTGATTGTACACTTAAGGTGAAAATGTCAAAATCTTCAAAATGAGCATAAGCACAATGAAATTAATTCTGGAATCATCTTCAGGATGCTAGAATACACTAAATACAGCAAAAATTTTGAGTCTACAACGTATAGTTTAGGTGTGAGAGCCAAAATGAACTTTTTATTGCTTTAAATGCGTTTTCAGCCTGATTGTGCACTTTAGGTGAAAATGTCAAAATCTTAAAAATGAGCATAAGCACAATGAAATTAATGCTGGAATCATCTTCAGGATGCTAGAATACACTAAATACAGCAAAAATTTTGAGTCTACAACGTTTAGTTTAGGTGTGAGAGCCAAAATGAACTTTTTATTGCTTTAAACGCGTTTTCAGCCCCTGATTGTACACTTAAGGTGAAAATGTCAAAATCTTAAAAATGAGCAAAAGCACAATGAAATTAATGCTGGAATCATCTTCAGGATGCTAGAATACACTGAATACAGCAAAAATTTTGAGTCTACAACGTTTAGTTTAGGTGTGAGAGCCAAAATGAACTTTTTATTGCTTTAAACGCGTTTTCAGCCCCTGATTGTACACTTAAGGTGAAAATGTCAAATTCTTCAAACTGAGCATAAGCACAATGAAATTAATGCTGGAATCATCTTCAGGATGCTAGAATACACTGAATACAGCAAAAATTTTGAGTCTACAACGTTTATTTTAGGTGTGTGAGCCAAAATGAACTTTTTATTGCTTTAAATGCGTTTTCAGCCTGATTGTGCACTTTAGGTGAAAATGTCAAAATCTTCAAAATGAGCATAAGCACGATGAAATTAATGCTGGAATCATCTTCAGGATGCTAGAATACACTAAATACAGCAAAAAATTTGAGTCTACAACGTTTAGTTTAGGTGTGAGAGCCAAAATGAACTTTTTATTGCTTTAAACGCGTTTTCAGCCCCTGATTGTACACTTAAGGTGAAAATGTCAAAATCTTCAAAATGAGCATAAGCACAATGAAATTAATGCTGGAATCATCTTCAGGATGCTTGAATACACTAAATACAGGAAAAATTTTGAGTCTACAACGTTTAGTTTAGGTGTGAGAGCCAAAATGAACTTTTTATTGCTTTAAATGCGTTTTCAGCCTGATTGTGCACTTTAGGTGAAAATGTCAAAATCTTAAAACTGAGCATAAGCACAATGAAATTAATGCTGAAATCAACTTCAGGATGCTAGAATACACTAAATACAGCAAAAATTTTGAGTCTACAACGTTTAGTTTAGGTGTGAGAGCCAAAATGAACTTTTTATTGCTTTAAACGCGTTTTCAGCCCCTGATTGTACACTTAAGGTGAAAATGTCAAAATCTTAAAAATGAGCATAAGCACAATGAAATTAATGCTGGAATCATCTTCAGGATGCTAAAATACACTAAATACAGCAAAAATTTTGAGTCTACAACGTTTAGTTTAGGTGTGAGAGCCAAAATGAACTTTTTATTGCTTTAAATGCGTTTTCAGCCTGATTGTGCACTTTAGGTGAAAATGTCAAAATCTTAAAAATGAGCATAAGCACAATGAAATTAATGCTGGAATCATCTTCAGGATGCTAGAATACACTAAATACAGCAAAAATTTTGAGTCTACAACGTTTAGTTTAGGTGTGAGAGCCAAAATGAACTTTTTATTGCTTTAAACGCGTTTTCAGCCCCTGATTGTACACTTAAGGTGAAAATGTCAAAATCTTCAAAATGAGCATAAGCACAATGAAATTAATGCTGGAATCATCTTCAGGATGCTAGAATACACTGAATACAGCAAAAATTTTGAGTCTACAACGTTTATTTTAGGTGTGTGAGCCAAAATGAACTTTTTATTGCTTTAAACGCGTTTTCAGCCCCTGATTGTACACTTAAGGTGAAAATGTCAAAATCTTCAAAATGAGCATAAGCACAATGAAATTAATGCTGGAATCATCTTCAGGATGCTAGAATACACTAAATACAGCAAAAATTTTGAGTCTACAACGTTTATTTTAGGTGTGAGAGCCAAAATGAACTTTTTATTGCTTTAAATGCGTTTTTAGCCTGATTGTGCACTTAAGGTGAAAATGTCAAAATCTTAAAAATGAGCATAAGCACAATGAAATTAATGCTGGAATCATCTTCAGGATGCTAGAATACACTAAATACAGCAAAAATTTTGAGTCTACAACGTTTAGTTTAGGTGTGAGAGCCAAAATGAACTTTTTATTGCTTTAAACGCGTTTTCAGCCCCTGATTGTACACTTAAGGTGAAAATGTCAAAATCTTCAAAATGAGCATAAGCACAATGAAATTAATTCTGGAATCATCTTCAGGATGCTAGAATACACTAAATACAGCAAAAATTTTGAGTCTACAACGTATAGTTTAGGTGTGAGAGCCAAAATGAACTTTTTATTGCTTTAAATGCGTTTTCAGCCTGATTGTGCACTTTAGGTGAAAATGTCAAAATCTTCAAAATGAGCATAAGCACGATGAAATTAATGCTGGAATCATCTTCAGGATGCTAGAATACACTAAATACAGCAAAAAATTTGAGTCTACAACGTTTAGTTTAGGTGTGAGAGCCAAAATGAACTTTTTATTGCTTTAAACGCGTTTTCAGCCCCTGATTGTACACTTAAGGTGAAAATGTCAAAATCTTCAAAATGAGCATAAGCACAATGAAATTAATGCTGGAATCATCTTCAGGATGCTTGAATACACTAAATACAGGAAAAATTTTGAGTCTACAACGTTTAGTTTAGGTGTGAGAGCCAAAATGAACTTTTTATTGCTTTAAATGCGTTTTCAGCCTGATTGTGCACTTTAGGTGAAAATGTCAAAATCTTAAAAATGAGCATAAGCACAATGAAATTAATGCTGAAATCAACTTCAGGATGCTAGAATACACTAAATACAGCAAAAATTTTGAGTCTACAACGTTTAGTTTTGGTGTGAGAGCCAAAATGAACTTTTTATTGCTTTAAACGCGTTTTCAGCCCCTGATTGTACACTTAAGGTGAAAATGTCAAAATCTTAAAAATGAGCATAAGCACAATGAAATTAATGCTGGAATCATCTTCAGGATGCTAGAATACACTGAATACAGCAAAAATTTTGAGTCTACAACGTTTAGTTTAGGTGTGAGAGCCAAAATGAACTTTTTATTGCTTGAAACGCGTTTTCAGCCCCTGATTGTACACTTAAGGTGAAAATGTCAAAATCTTAAAAATGAGCATAAGCACAATGAAATTAATGCTGGAATCATCTTCAGGATGCTAAAATACACTAAATACAGCAAAAATTTTGAGTCTACAACGTTTATTTTAGGTGTGTGAGCCAAAATGAACTTTTTATTGCTTTAAATGCGTTTTCAGCCTGATTGTGCACTTTAGGTTAAAATGTCAAAATCTTCAAAATGAGCATAAGCACGATGAAATTAATGCTGGAATCATCTTCAGGATGCTAGAATACACTACATACAGCAAAAATTTTGAGTCTACAACGTTTAGTTTAGGTGTGAGAGCCAAAATGAACTTTTTATTGCTTTAAACGCGTTTTCAGCCCCTGATTGTACACTTAAGGTGAAAATGTCAAAATCTTAAAAATGAGCATAAGCACAATGAAATTAATGCTGGAATCATCTTCAGGATGCTAAAATACACTAAATACAGCAAAATTTTTGAGTCTACAACGTTTAGTTTAGGTGTGAGAGCCAAAATGAACTTTTTATTGCTTTAAATGCGTTTTCAGCCTGATTGTGCAATTTAGGTGAAAATGTCAAAATCTTAAAAATGAGCATAAGCACAATAAAATTAATGCTGGAATCATCTTCAGGATGCTAGAATACACTAAATACAGCAAAAAGTTTGAGTCTACAACGTTTAGTTTAGGTGTGAGAGCCAAAATGAACTTTTTATTGCTTTAAACGCGTTTTCAGCCCCTGATTGTACACTTAAGGTGAAAATGTCAAAATCTTCAAAATGAGCATAAGCACAATGAAATTAATGCTGGAATCATCTTCAGGATGCTAGAATACACTAAATACAGCAAAAATTTTGAGTCTACAACGTTTAGTTTAGGTGTGAGAGCCAAAATGAACTTTTTATTGCTTTAAACGCGTTTTCAGCCCCTGATTGTACACTTAAGGTGAAAATGTCAAAATCTTAAAAATGAGCATAAGCACAATGAAATTAATGCTGGAATCATCTTCAGGATGCTAAAATACACTAAATACAGCAAAAATTTTGAGTCTACAACGTTTAGTTTAGGTGTGAGAGCCAAAATGAACTTTTTATTGCTTTAAATGCGTTTTCAGCCTGATTGTGCACTTTAGGTGAAAATGTCAAAATCTTAAAAATGAGCATAAGCACAATGAAATTAATGCTGGAATCATCTTCAGGATGCTAGAATACACTAAATACAGCAAAAATTTTGAGTCTACAACGTTTAGTTTAGGTGTGAGAGCCAAAATGAACTTTTTATTGCTTTAAACGCGTTTTCAGCCCCTGATTGTACACTTAAGGTGAAAATGTCAAAATCTTCAAAATGAGCATAAGCACAATGAAATTAATGCTGGAATCATCTTCAGGATGCTAAAATACACTAAATACAGCAAAAATTTTGAGTCTACAACGTTTATTTTAGGTGTGTGAGCCAAAATGAACTTTTTATTGCTTTAAATGCGTTTTCAGCCTGATTGTGCACTTTAGGTTAAAATGTCAAAATCTTCAAAATGAGCATAAGCACGATGAAATTAATGCTGGAATCATCTTCAGGATGCTAGAATACACTAAATACAGCAAAAATTTTGAGTCTACAACGTTTAGTTTAGGTGTGAGAGCCAAAATGAACTTTTTATTGCTTTAAACGCGTTTTCAGCCCCTGATTGTACACTTAAGGTGAAAATGTGAAAATCTTAAAAATGAGCATAAGCACAATGAAATTAATGCTGGAATCATCTTCAGGATGCTAAAATACACTAAATACAGCAAAATTTTTGAGTCTACAACGTTTAGTTTAGGTGTGAGAGCCAAAATGAACTTTTTATTGCTTTAAATGCGTTTTCAGCCTGATTGTGCAATTTAGGTGAAAATGTCAAAATCTTAAAAATGAGCATAAGCACAATAAAATTAATGCTGGAATCATCTTCAGGATGCTAGAATACACTAAATACAGCAAAAAGTTTGAGTCTACAACGTTTAGTTTAGGTGTGAGAGCCAAAATGAACTTTTTATTGCTTTAAACGCGTTTTCAGCCCCTGATTGTACACTTAAGGTGAAAATGTCAAAATCTTAAAAATGAGCATAAGCACAATGAAATTAATGCTGGAATCATCTTCAGGATGCTAAAATACACTAAATACAGCAAAAATTTTGAGTCTACAACGTTTAGTTTAGGTGTGAGAGCCAAAATGAACTTTTTATTGCTTTAAATGCGTTTTCAGCCTGATTGTGCACTTTAGGTGAAAATGTCAAAATCTTAAAAATGAGCATAAGCACAATGAAATTAATGCTGGAATCATCTTCAGGATGCTAGAATACACTAAATACAGCAAAAATTTTGAGTCTACAACGTTTAGTTTAGGTGTGAGAGCCAAAATGAACTTTTTATTGCTTTAAACGCGTTTTCAGCCCCTGATTGTACACTTAAGGTGAAAATGTCAAAATCTTCAAAATGAGCATAAGCACAATGAAATTAATGCTGGAATCATCTTCAGGATGCTAGAATACACTGAATACAGCAAAAATTTTGAGTCTACAACGTTTATTTTAGGTGTGTGAGCCAAAATGAACTTTTTATTGCTTTAAACGCGTTTTCAGCCCCTGATTGTACACTTAAGGTGAAAATGTCAAAATCTTCAAAATGAGCATAAGCACAATGAAATTAATGCTGGAATCATCTTCAGGATGCTAGAATACACTAAATACAGCAAAAATTTTGAGTCTACAACGTATAGTTTAGGTGTGAGAGCCAAAATGAACTTTTTATTGCTTTAAATGCGTTTTCAGCCTGATTGTGCACTTTAGGTGAAAATGTCAAAATCTTCAAAATGAGCATAAGCACGATGAAATTAATGCTGGAATCATCTTCAGGATGCTAGAATACACTAAATACAGCAAAAAATTTGAGTCTACAACGTTTAGTTTAGGTGTGAGAGCCAAAATGAACTTTTTATTGCTTTAAACGCGTTTTCAGCCCCTGATTGTAAACTTAAGGTGAAAATGTCAAAATCTTCAAAATGAGCATAAGCACAATGAAATTAATGCTGGAATCATCTTCAGGATGCTTGAATACACTAAATACAGGAAAAATTTTGAGTCTACAACGTTTAGTTTAGGTGTGAGAGCCAAAATGAACTTTTTATTGCTTTAAATGCGTTTTCAGCCTGATTGTGCACTTTAGGTGAAAATGTCAAAATCTTAAAAATGAGCATAAGCACAATGAAATTAATGCTGAAATCAACTTCAGGATGCTAGAATACACTAAATACAGCAAAAATTTTGAGTCTACAACGTTTAGTTTTGGTGTGAGAGCCAAAATGAACTTTTTATTGCTTTAAACGCGTTTTCAGCCCCTGATTGTACACTTAAGGTGAAAATGTCAAAATCTTAAAAATGAGCATAAGCACAATGAAATTAATGCTGGAATCATCTTCAGGATGCTAGAATACACTGAATACAGCAAAAATTTTGAGTCTACAACGTTTAGTTTAGGTGTGAGAGCCAAAATGAACTTTTTATTGCTTTAAACGCGTTTTCAGCCCCTGATTGTACACTTAAGGTGAAAATGTCAAAATCTTAAAAATGAGCATAAGCACAATGAAATTAATGCTGGAATCATCTTCAGGATGCTAAAATACACTAAATACAGCAAAAATTTTGAGTCTACAACGTTTATTTTAGGTGTGTGAGCCAAAATGAACTTTTTATTGCTTTAAATGCGTTTTCAGCCTGATTGTGCACTTTAGGTTAAAATGTCAAAATCTTCAAAATGAGCATAAGCACAATAAAATTAATGCTGGAATCATCTTCAGGATGCTAGAATACACTAAATACAGCAAAAAGTTTGAGTCTACAACGTTTAGTTTAGGTGTGAGAGCCAAAATGAACTTTTTATTGCTTTAAACGCGTTTTCAGCCCCTGATTGTACACTTAAGGTGAAAATGTCAAAATCTTCAAAATGAGCATAAGCACAATGAAATTAATGCTGGAATCATCTTCAGGATGCTAGAATACACTAAATACAGCAAAAATTTTGAGTCTACAACGTTTAGTTTAGGTGTGAGAGCCAAAATGAACTTTTTATTGCTTTAAACGTGTTTTCAGCCCCTGATTGTACACTTAAGGTGAAAATGTCAAAATCTTAAAAATGAGCATAAGCACAATGAAATTAATGCTGGAATCATCTTCAGGATGCTAAAATACACTAAATACAGCAAAAATTTTGAGTCTACAACGTTTAGTTTAGGTGTGAGAGCCAAAATGAACTTTTTATTGCTTTAAATGCGTTTTCAGCCTGATTGTGCACTTTAGGTGAAAATGTCAAAATCTTAAAAATGAGCATAAGCACAATGAAATTAATGCTGGAATCATCTTCAGGATGCTAGAATACACTAAATACAGCAAAAATTTTGAGTCTACAACGTTTAGTTTAGGTGTGAGAGCCAAAATGAACTTTTTATTGCTTTAAACGCGTTTTCAGCCCCTGATTGTACACTTAAGGTGAAAATGTCAAAATCTTCAAAATGAGCATAAGCACAATGAAATTAATGCTGGAATCATCTTCAGGATGCTAAAATACACTAAATACAGCAAAAATTTTGAGTCTACAACGTTTATTTTAGGTGTGTGAGCCAAAATGAACTTTTTATTGCTTTAAATGCGTTTTCAGCCTGATTGTGCACTTTAGGTTAAAATGTCAAAATCTTCAAAATGAGCATAAGCACGATGAAATTAATGCTGGAATCATCTTCAGGATGCTAGAATACACTAAATACAGCAAAAATTTTGAGTCTACAACGTTTAGTTTAGGTGTGAGAGCCAAAATGAACTTTTTATTGCTTTAAACGCGTTTTCAGCCCCTGATTGTACACTTAAGGTGAAAATGTCAAAATCTTAAAAATGAGCATAAGCACAATGAAATTAATGCTGGAATCATCTTCAGGATGCTAAAATACACTAAATACAGCAAAATTTTTGAGTCTACAACGTTTAGTTTAGGTGTGAGAGCCAAAATGAACTTTTTATTGCTTTAAATGCGTTTTCAGCCTGATTGTGCAATTTAGGTGAAAATGTCAAAATCTTAAAAATGAGCATAAGCACAATAAAATTAATGCTGGAATCATCTTCAGGATGCTAGAATACACTAAATACAGCAAAAAGTTTGAGTCTACAACGTTTAGTTTAGGTGTGAGAGCCAAAATGAACTTTTTATTGCTTTAAACGCGTTTTCAGCCCCTGATTGTACACTTAAGGTGAAAATGTCAAAATCTTAAAAATGAGCATAAGCACAATGAAATTAATGCTGGAATCATCTTCAGGATGCTAAAATACACTAAATACAGCAAAAATTTTGAGTCTACAACGTTTAGTTTAGGTGTGAGAGCCAAAATGAACTTTTTATTGCTTTAAATGCGTTTTCAGCCTGATTGTGCACTTTAGGTGAAAATGTCAAAATCTTAAAAATGAGCATAAGCACAATGAAATTAATGCTGGAATCATCTTCAGGATGCTAGAATACACTAAATACAGCAAAAATTTTGAGTCTACAACGTTTAGTTTAGGTGTGAGAGCCAAAATGAACTTTTTATTGCTTTAAACGCGTTTTCAGCCCCTGATTGTACACTTAAGGTGAAAATGTCAAAATCTTCAAAATGAGCATAAGCACAATGAAATTAATGCTGGAATCATCTTCAGGATGCTAGAATACACTGAATACAGCAAAAATTTTGAGTCTACAACGTTTATTTTAGGTGTGTGAGCCAAAATGAACTTTTTATTGCTTTAAACGCGTTTTCAGCCCCTGATTGTACACTTAAGGTGAAAATGTCAAAATCTTCAAAATGAGCATAAGCACAATGAAATTAATGCTGGAATCATCTTCAGGATGCTAGAATACACTAAATACAGCAAAAATTTTGAGTCTACAACGTTTATTTTAGGTGTGAGAGCCAAAATGAACTTTTTATTGCTTTAAATGCGTTTTTAGCCTGATTGTGCACTTTAGGTGAAAATGTCAAAATCTTAAAAATGAGCATAAGCACAATGAAATTAATGCTGGAATCATCTTCAGGATGCTAGAATACACTAAATACAGCAAAAAATTTGAGTCTACAACGTTTAGTTTAGGTGTGAGAGCCAAAATGAACTTTTTATTGCTTTAAACGCGTTTTCAGCCCCTGATTGTACACTTAAGGTGAAAATGTCAAAATCTTCAAAATGAGCATAAGCACAATGAAATTAATTCTGGAATCATCTTCAGGATGCTAGAATACACTAAATACAGCAAAAATTTTGAGTCTACAACGTATAGTTTAGGTGTGAGAGCCAAAATGAACTTTTTATTGCTTTAAATGCGTTTTCAGCCTGATTGTGCACTTTAGGTGAAAATGTCAAAATCTTCAAAATGAGCATAAGCACGATGAAATTAATGCTGGAATCATCTTCAGGATGCTAGAATACACTAAATACAGCAAAAAATTTGAGTCTACAACGTTTAGTTTAGGTGTGAGAGCCAAAATGAACTTTTTATTGCTTTAAACGCGTTTTCAGCCCCTGATTGTACACTTAAGGTGAAAATGTCAAAATCTTCAAAATGAGCATAAGCACAATGAAATTAATGCTGGAATCATCTTCAGGATGCTTGAATACACTAAATACAGGAAAAATTTTGAGTCTACAACGTTTAGTTTAGGTGTGAGAGCCAAAATGAACTTTTTATTGCTTTAAATGCGTTTTCAGCCTGATTGTGCACTTTAGGTGAAAATGTCAAAATCTTAAAAATGAGCATAAGCACAATGAAATTAATGCTGGAATCATCTTCAGGATGCTAGAATACACTAAATACAGCAAAAATTTTGAGTCTACAACGTTTAGTTTTGGTGTGAGAGCCAAAATGAACTTTTTATTGCTTTAAATGCGTTTTCAGCCTGATTGTGCAATTTAGGTGAAAATGTCAAAATCTTAAAAATGAGCATAAGCACAATAAAATTAATGCTGGAATCATCTTCAGGATGCTAGAATACACTAAATACAGCAAAAAGTTTGAGTCTACAACGTTTAGTTTAGGTGTGAGAGCCAAAATGAACTTTTTATTGCTTTAAACGCGTTTTCAGCCCCTGATTGTACACTTAAGGTGAAAATGTCAAAATCTTCAAAATGAGCATAAGCACAATGAAATTAATGCTGGAATCATCTTCAGGATGCTAGAATACACTATATACAGCAAAAATTTTGAGTCTACAACGTTTAGTTTAGGTGTGAGAGCCAAAATGAACTTTTTATTGCTTTAAACGCGTTTTCAGCCCCTGATTGTACACTTAAGGTGAAAATGTCAAAATCTTAAAAATGAGCATAAGCACAATGAAATTAATGCTGGAATCATCTTCAGGATGCTAAAATACACTAAATACAGCAAAAATTTTGAGTCTACAACGTTTAGTTTAGGTGTGAGAGCCAAAATGAACTTTTTATTGCTTTAAATGCGTTTTCAGCCTGATTGTGCACTTTAGGTGAAAATGTCAAAATCTTAAAAATGAGCATAAGCACAATGAAATTAATGCTGGAATCATCTTCAGGATGCTAGAATACACTAAATACAGCAAAAATTTTGAGTCTACAACGTTTAGTTTAGGTGTGAGAGCCAAAATGAACTTTTTATTGCTTTAAACGCGTTTTCAGCCCCTGATTGTACACTTAAGGTGAAAATGTCAAAATCTTCAAAATGAGCATAAGCACAATGAAATTAATGCTGGAATCATCTTCAGGATGCTAGAATACACTGAATACAGCAAAAATTTTGAGTCTACAACGTTTATTTTAGGTGTGTGAGCCAAAATGAACTTTTCATTGCTTTAAACGCGTTTTCAGCCCCTGATTGTACACTTAAGGTGAAAATGTCAAAATCTTCAAAATGAGCATAAGCACAATGAAATTAATGCTGGAATCATCTTCAGGATGCTAGAATACACTAAATACAGCAAAAATTTTGAGTCTACAACGTTTATTTTAGGTGTGAGAGCCAAAATGAACTTTTTATTGCTTTAAATGCGTTTTCAGCCTGATTGTGCACTTTAGGTGAAAATGTCAAAATCTTAAAAATGAGCATAAGCACAATGAAATTAATGCTGGAATCATCTTCAGGATGCTAGAATACACTAAATACAGCAAAAATTTTGAGTCTACAACGTTTAGTTTAGGTGTGAGAGCCAAAATGAACTTTTTATTGCTTTAAACGCGTTTTCAGCCCCTGATTGTACACTTAAGGTGAAAATGTCAAAATCTTAAAAATGAGCATAAGCACAATGAAATTAATGCTGGAATCATCTTCAGGATGCTAATATACACTAAATACAGCAAAAATTTTGAGTCTACAACGTTTAGTTTAGGTGTGAGAGCCAAAATGAACTTTTTATTGCTTTAAATGCGTTTTCAGCCTGATTGTGCACTTTAGGTGAAAATGTCAAAATCTTAAAAATGAGCATAAGCACAATGAAATTAATGCTGGAATCATCTTCAGGATGCTAGAATACACTGAATACAGCAAAAATTTTGAGTCTACAACGTTTATTTTAGGTGTGTGAGCCAAAATGAACTTTTTATTGCTTTAAACGCGTTTTCAGCCCCTGATTGTACACTTAAGGTGAAAATGTCAAAATCTTCAAAATGAGCATAAGCACAATGAAATTAATGCTGGAATCATCTTCAGGATGCTAGAATACACTAAATACAGCAAAAATTTTGAGTCTACAACGTTTATTTTAGGTGTGAGAGCCAAAATGAACTTTTTATTGCTTTAAATGCGTTTTCAGCCTGATTGTGCACTTTAGGTGAAAATGTCAAAATCTTAAAAATGAGCATAAGCACAATGAAATTAATGCTGGAATCATCTTCAGGATGCTAGAATACACTAAATACAGCAAAAATTTTGAGTCTACAACGTTTAGTTTAGGTGTGAGAGCCAAAATGAACTTTTTATTGCTTTAAACGCGTTTTCAGCCCCTGATTGTACACTTAAGGTGAAAATGTCAAAATCTTCAAAATGAGCATAAGCACAATGAAATTAATTCTGGAATCATCTTCAGGATGCTAGAATACACTAAATACAGCAAAAATTTTGAGTCTACAAGGTATAGTTTAGGTGTGAGAGCCAAAATGAACTTTTTATTGCTTTAAATGCGTTTTCAGCCTGATTGTGCACTTTAGGTGAAAATGTCAAAATCTTAAAAATGAGCATAAGCACAATGAAATTAATGCTGGAATCATCTTCAGGATGCTAGAATACACTAAATACAGCAAAAATTTTGAGTCTACAACGTTTAGTTTAGGTGTGAGAGCCAAAATGAACTTTTTATTGCTTTAAACGCGTTTTCAGCCCCTGATTGTACACTTAAGGTGAAAATGTCAAAATCTTAAAAATGAGCAAAAGCACAATGAAATTAATGCTGGAATCATCTTCAGGATGCTAGAATACACTGAATACAGCAAAAATTTTGAGTCTACAACGTTTAGTTTAGGTGTGAGAGCCAAAATGAACTTTTTATTGCTTTAAACGCGTTTTCAGCCCCTGATTGTACACTTAAGGTGAAAATGTCAAATTCTTCAAACTGAGCATAAGCACAATGAAATTAATGCTGGAATCATCTTCAGGATGCTAGAATACACTGAATACAGCAAAAATTTTGAGTCTACAACGTTTATTTTAGGTGTGTGAGCCAAAATGAACTTTTTATTGCTTTAAATGCGTTTTCAGCCTGATTGTGCACTTTAGGTTAAAATGTCAAAATCTTCCAAATGAGCATAAGCACGATGAAATTAATGCTGGAATCATCTTCAGGATGCTAGAATACACTAAATACAGCAAAAAATTTGAGTCTACAACGTTTAGTTTAGGTGTGAGAGCCAAAATGAACTTTTTATTGCTTTAAACGCGTTTTCAGCCCCTGATTGTACACTTAAGGTGAAAATGTCAAAATCTTCAAAATGAGCATAAGCACAATGAAATTAATGCTGGAATCATCTTCAGGATGCTTGAATACACTAAATACAGGAAAATTTTTGAGTCTACAACGTTTAGTTTAGGTGTGAGAGCCAAAATGAACTTTTTATTGCTTTAAATGCGTTTTCAGCCTGATTGTGCACTTTAGGTGAAAATGTCAAAATCTTAAAAATGAGCATAAGCACAATGAAATTAATGCTGAAATCAACTTCAGGATGCTAGAATACACTAAATACAGCAAAAATTTTGAGTCTACAACGTTTAGTTTAGGTGTGAGAGCCAAAATGAACTTTTTATTGCTTTAAACGCGTTTTCAGCCCCTGATTGTACACTTAAGGTGAAAATGTCAAAATCTTAAAAATGAGCATAAGCACAATGAAATTAATGCTGGAATCATCTTCAGGATGCTAGAATACACTGAATACAGCAAAAATTTTGAGTCTACAACGTTTAGTTTAGGTGTGAGAGCCAAAATGAACTTTTTATTGCTTTAAACGCGTTTTCAGCCCCTGATTGTACACTTAAGGTGAAAATGTCAAAATCTTAAAAATGAGCATAAGCACAATGAAATTAATGCTGGAATCATCTTCAGGATGCTAAAATACACTAAATACAGCAAAAATTTTGAGTCTACAACGTTTATTTTAGGTGTGTGAGCCAAAATGAACTTTTTATTGCTTTAAATGCGTTTTCAGCCTGATTGTGCACTTTAGGTTAAAATGTCAAAATCTTCAAAATGAGCATAAGCACGATGAAATTAATGCTGGAATCATCTTCAGGATGCTAGAATACACTAAATACAGCAAAAATTTTGAGTCTACAACGTTTAGTTTAGGTGTGAGAGCCAAAATGAACTTTTTATTGCTTTAAACGCGTTTTCAGCCCCTGATTGTACACTTAAGGTGAAAATGTCAAAATCTTAAAAATGAGCATAAGCACAATGAAATTAATGCTGGAATCATCTTCAGGATGCTAAAATACACTAAATACAGCAAAATTTTTGAGTCTACAACGTTTAGTTTAGGTGTGAGAGCCAAAATGAACTTTTTATTGCTTTAAATGCGTTTTCAGCCTGATTGTGCAATTTAGGTGAAAATGTCAAAATCTTAAAAATGAGCATAAGCACAATAAAATTAATGCTGGAATCATCTTCAGGATGCTAGAATACACTAAATACAGCAAAAAGTTTGAGTCTACAACGTTTAGTTTAGGTGTGAGAGCCAAAATGAACTTTTTATTGCTTTAAACGCGTTTTCAGCCCCTGATTGTACACTTAAGGTGAAAATGTCAAAATCTTCAAAATGAGCATAAGCACAATGAAATTAATGCTGGAATCATCTTCAGGATGCTAGAATACACTGAATACAGCAAAAATTTTGAGTCTACAACGTTTATTTTAGGTGTGTGAGCCAAAATGAACTTTTTATTGCTTTAAATGCGTTTTCAGCCTGATTGTGCACTTTAGGTTAAAATGTCAAAATCTTCAAAATGAGCATAAGCACGATGAAATTAATGCTGGAATCATCTTCAGGATGCTAGAATACACTAAATACAGCAAAAATTTTGAGTCTACAACGTTTAGTTTAGGTGTGAGAGCCAAAATGAACTTTTTATTGCTTTAAACGCGTTTTCAGCCCCTGATTGTACACTTAAGGTGAAAATGTCAAAATCTTAAAAATGAGCATAAGCACAATGAAATTAATGCTGAAATCATCTTCAGGATGCTAAAATACACTAAATACAGCAAAATTTTTGAGTCTACAACGTTTAGTTTAGGTGTGAGAGCCAAAATGAACTTTTTATTGCTTTAAATGCGTTTTCAGCCTGATTGTGCAATTTAGGTGAAAATGTCAAAATCTTAAAAATGAGCATAAGCACAATAAAATTAATGCTGGAATCATCTTCAGGATGCTAGAATACACTAAATACAGCAAAAAGTTTGAGTCTACAACGTTTAGTTTAGTTGTGAGAGCCAAAATGAACTTTTTATTGCTTTAAACGCGTTTTCAGCCCCTGATTGTACACTTAAGGTGAAAATGTCAAAATCTTCAAAATGAGCATAAGCACAATGAAATTAATGCTGGAATCATCTTCAGAATGCTAGAATACACTAAATACAGCAAAAATTTTGAGTCTACAACGTTTAGTTTAGGTGTGAGAGCCAAAATGAATTTTTTATTGCTTTAAACGCGTTTTCAGCCCCTGATTGTACACTTAAGGTGAAAATGTCAAAATCTTAAAAATGAGCAAAAGCACAATGAAATTAATGCTGGAATCATCTTCAGGATGCTAGAATACACTGAATACAGCAAAAATTTTGAGTCTACAACGTTTAGTTTAGGTGTGAGAGCCAAAATGAACTTTTTATTGCTTTAAACGCGTTTTCAGCCCCTGATTGTACACTTAAGGTGAAAATGTCAAATTCTTCAAACTGAGCATAAGCACAATGAAATTAATGCTGGAATCATCTTCAGGATGCTAGAATACACTGAATACAGCAAAAATTTTGAGTCTACAACGTTTATTTTAGGTGTGTGAGCCAAAATGAACTTTTTATTGCTTTAAATGCGTTTTCAGCCTGATTGTGCACTTTAGGTGAAAATGTCAAAATCTTCAAAATGAGCATAAGCACGATGAAATTAATGCTGGAATCATCTTCAGGATGCTAGAATACACTAAATACAGCAAAAATTTTGAGTCTACAACGTTTAGTTTAGGTGTGAGAGCCAAAATGAACTTTTTATTGCTTTAAACGCGTTTTCAGCCCCTGATTGTACACTTAAGGTGAAAATGTCAAAATCTTCAAAATGAGCATAAGCACAATGAAATTAATGCTGGAATCATCTTCAGGATGCTAGAATACACTGAATACAGCAAAAATTTTGAGTCTACAACGTTTATTTTAGGTGTGTGAGCCAAAATGAACTTTTTATTGCTTTAAATGCGTTTTCAGCCTGATTGTGCACTTTAGGTTAAAATGTCAAAATCTTCAAAATGAGCATAAGCACGATGAAATTAATGCTGGAATCATCTTCAGGATGCTAGAATACACTAAATACAGCAACAATTTTGAGTCTACAACGTTTAGTTTAGGTGTGAGAGCCAAAATGAACTTTTTATTGCTTTAAACGCGTTTTCAGCCCCTGATTGTACACTTAAGGTGAAAATGTCAAAATCTTAAAAATGAGCATAAGCACAATGAAATTAATGCTGAAATCATCTTCAGGATGCTAAAATACACTAAATACAGCAAAATTTTTGAGTCTACAACGTTTAGTTTAGGTGTGAGAGCCAAAATGAACTTTTTATTGCTTTAAATGCGTTTTCAGCCTGATTGTGCAATTTAGGTGAAAATGTCAAAATCTTAAAAATGAGCATAAGCACAATAAAATTAATGCTGGAATCATCTTCAGGATGCTAGAATACACTAAATACAGCAAAAAGTTTGAGTCTACAACGTTTAGTTTAGGTGTGAGAGCCAAAATGAATTTTTTATTGCTTTAAACGCGTTTTCAGCCCCTGATTGTACACTTAAGGTGAAAATGTCAAAATCTTAAAAATGAGCAAAAGCACAATGAAATTAATGCTGGAATCATCTTCAGGATGCTAGAATACACTGAATACAGCAAAAATTTTGAGTCTACAACGTTTAGTTTAGGTGTGAGAGCCAAAATGAACTTTTTATTGCTTTAAACGCGTTTTCAGCCCCTGATTGTACACTTAAGGTGAAAATGTCAAATTCTTCAAACTGAGCATAAGCACAATGAAATTAATGCTGGAATCATCTTCAGGATGCTAGAATACACTGAATACAGCAAAAATTTTGAGTCTACAACGTTTATTTTAGGTGTGTGAGCCAAAATGAACTTTTTATTGCTTTAAATGCGTTTTCAGCCTGATTGTGCACTTTAGGTGAAAATGTCAAAATCTTCAAAATGAGCATAAGCACGATGAAATTAATGCTGGAATCATCTTCAGGATGCTAGAATACACTAAATACAGCAAAAATTTTGAGTCTACAACGTTTAGTTTAGGTGTGAGAGCCAAAATGAACTTTTTATTGCTTTAAACGCGTTTTCAGCCCCTGATTGTACACTTAAGGTGAAAATGTCAAAATCTTAAAAATGAGCATAAGCACAATGAAATTAATGCTGGAATCATCTTCAGGATGCTAAAATACACTAAATACAGCAAAATTTTTGAGTCTACAACGTTTAGTTTAGGTGTGAGAGCCAAAATGAACTTTTTATTGCTTTAAATGCGTTTTCAGCCTGATTGTGCAATTTAGGTGAAAATGTCAAAATCTTAAAAATGAGCATAAGCACAATAAAATTAATGCTGGAATCATCTTCAGGATGATAGAATACACTAAATACAGCAAAAAGTTTGAGTCTACAACGTTTAGTTTAGGTGTGAGAGCCAAAATGAACTTTTTATTGCTTTAAACGCGTTTTCAGCCCCTGATTGTACACTTAAGGTGAAAATGTCAAAATCTTCAAAATGAGCATAAGCACAATGAAATTAATGCTGGAATCATCTTCAGGATGCTAGAATACACTAAATACAGCAAAAATTTTGAGTCTACAACGTTTAGTTTAGGTGTGAGAGCCAAAATGAACTTTTTATTGCTTTAAACGCGTTTTCAGCCCCTGATTGTACACTTAAGGTGAAAATGTCAAAATCTTAAAAATGAGCATAAGCACAATGAAATTAATGCTGGAATCATCTTCAGGATGCTAAAATACACTAAATACAGCAAAAATTTTGAGTCTACAACGTTTAGTTTAGGTGTGAGAGCCAAAATGAACTTTTTATTGCTTTAAATGCGTTTTCAGCCTGATTGTGCACTTTAGGTGAAAATGTCAAAATCTTAAAAATGAGCATAAGCACAATGAAATTAATGCTGAAATCATCTTCAGGATGCTAGAATACACTAAATACAGCAAAAATTTTGAGTCTACAACGTTTAGTTTAGGTGTGAGAGCCAAAATGAACTTTTTATTGCTTTAAACGCGTTTTCAGCCCCTGATTGTACACTTAAGGTGAAAATGTCAAAATCTTCAAAATGAGCATAAGCACAATGAAATTAATGCTGGAATCATCTTCAGGATGCTAGAATACACTAAATACAGCAAAAATTTTGAGTCTACAACGTTTAGTTTAGTTGTGAGAGCCAAAATGAACTTTTTATTGCTTTAAACGCGTTTTCAGCCCCTGATTGTACACTTAAGGTGAAAATGTCAAAATCTTCAAAATGAGCATAAGCACAATGAAATTAATGCTGGAATCATCTTCAGGATGCTAGAATACACTAAATACAGCAAAAATTTTGAGTCTACAACGTTTAGTTTAGGTGTGAGAGCCAAAATGAACTTTTTATTGCTTTAAACGCGTTTTCAGCCCCTGATTGTACACTTAAGGTGAAAATGTCAAAATCTTCAAAATGAGCATAAGCACAATGAAATTAATGCTGGAATCATCTTCAGGATGCTAGAATACACTAAATACTGCAAAAATTTTGAGTCTACAACGTTTAGTTTAGGTGTGAGAGCCAAAATGAACTTTTTATTGCTTTAAATGCGTTTTCAGCCTGATTGTGCACTTTAGGTGAAAATGTCAAAATCTTAAAAATGAGCATAAGCACAATGAAATTAATGCTGTAATCATCTTCAGGATGCTAAAATACACTAAATACAGCAAAAATTTTGAGTCTACAACGTTTAGTTTAGGTGTGAGAGCCAAAATGAACTTTTTATTGCTTTAAATGCGTTTTCAGCCTGATTGTGCACTTTAGGTGAAAATGTCAAAATCTTAAAAATGAGCATAAGCACAATGAAATTAATGCTGAAATCAACTTCAGGATGCTAGAATACACTAAATACAGCAAAAATTTTGAGTCTACAACGTTTAGTTTAGGTGTGAGAGCCAAAATGAACTTTTTATTGCTTTAAACGCGTTTTCAGCCCCTGATTGTACACTTAAGGTGAAAATGTCAAAATCTTAAAAATGAGCATAAGCACAATGAAATTAATGCTGGAATCATCTTCAGGATGCTAGAATACACTGAATACAGCAAAAATTTTGAGTCTACAACGTTTAGTTTAGGTGTGAGAGCCAAAATGAACTTTTTATTGCTTTAAACGCGTTTTCAGCCCCTGATTGTACACTTAAGGTGAAAATGTCAAAATCTTAAAAATGAGCATAAGCACAATGAAATTAATGCTGGAATCATCTTCAGGATGCTAAAATACACTAAATACAGCAAAAATTTTGAGTCTACAACGTTTAGTTTAGGTGTGAGAGCCAAAATGAACTTTTTATTGCTTTAAATGCGTTTTCAGCCTGATTGTGCACTTTAGGTGAAAATGTCAAAATCTTAAAAATGAGCATAAGCACAGTGAAATTAATGCTGGAATCATCTTCAGGATGCTAGAATACACTAAATACAGCAAAAATTTTGAGTCTACAACGTTTAGTTTAGGTGTGAGAGCCAAAATGAACTTTTTATTGCTTTAAACGCGTTTTCAGCCCCTGATTGTACACTTAAGGTGAAAATGTCAAAATCTTCAAAATGAGCATAAGCACAATGAAATTAATGCTGGAATCATCTTCAGGATGCTAGAATACACTGAATACAGCAAAAATTTTGAGTCTACAACGTTTATTTTAGGTGTGTGAGCCAAAATGAACTTTTTATTGCTTTAAATGCGTTTTCAGCCTGATTGTGCACTTTAGGTTAAAATGTCAAAATCTTCAAAATGAGCATAAGCACGATGAAATTAATGCTGGAATCATCTTCAGGATGCTAGAATACACTAAATACAGCAAAAATTTTTAGTCTACAACGTTTAGTTTAGGTGTGAGAGCCAAAATGAACTTTTTATTGCTTTAAACGCGTTTTCAGCCCCTGATTGTACACTTAAGGTGAAAATGTCAAAATCTTAAAAATGAGCATAAGCACAATGAAATTAATGCTGGAATCATCTTCAGGATGCTAAAATACACTAAATACAGCAAAAATTTTGAGTCTACAACGTTTAGTTTAGGTGTGAGAGCCAAAATGAACTTTTTATTGCTTTAAATGCGTTTTCAGCCTGATTGTGCAATTTAGGTGAAAATGTCAAAATCTTAAAAATGAGCATAAGCACAATAAAATTAATGCTGGAATCATCTTCAGGATGCTAGAATACACTAAATACAGCAAAAAGTTTGAGTCTACAACGTTTAGTTTAGGTGTGAGAGCCAAAATGAACTTTTTATTGCTTTAAACGCGTTTTCAGCCCCTGATTGTACACTTAAGGTGAAAATGTCAAAATCTTCAAAATGAGCATAAGCACAATGAAATTAATGCTGGAATCATCTTCAGGATGCTAGAATACACTAAATACAGCAAAAATTTTGAGTCTACAACGTTTAGTTTAGGTGTGAGAGCCAAAATGAACTTTTTATTGCTTTAAATGCGTTTTCAGCCTGATTGTGCACTTTAGGTGAAAATGTCAAAATCTTAAAAATGAGCATAAGCACAATGAAATTAATGCTGAAATCATCTTCAGGATGCTAGAATACACTAAATACAGCAAAAATTTTGAGTCTACAACGTTTAGTTTAGGTGTGAGAGCCAAAATGAACTTTTTATTGCTTTAAACGCGTTTTCAGCCCCTCATTGTACACTTAAGGTGAAAATGTCAAAATCTTCAAAATGAGCATAAGCACAATGAAATTAATGCTGGAATCATCTTCAGGATGCTAGAATACACTAAATACAGCAAAAATTTTGAGTCTACAACGTTTAGTTTAGGTGTGAGAGCCAAAATGAACTTTTTATTGCTTTAAACGCGTTTTCAGCCCCTGATTGTACACTTAAGGTGAAAATGTCAAAATCTTCAAAATGAGCATAAGCACAATGAAATTAATGCTGGAATCATCTTCAGGATGCTAGAATACACTAAATACAGCAAAAATTTTGAGTCTACAACGTTTAGTTTAGGTGTGAGAGACAAAATGAACTTTTTATTGCTTTAAACGCGTTTTCAGCCCCTGATTGTACACTTAAGGTGAAAATGTCAAAATCTTCAAAATGAGCATAAGCACGATGAAATTAATGCTGGAATCATCTTCAGGATGCTAGAATACACTAAATACAGCAAAAATTTTGAGTCTACAACGTTTAGTTTAGGTGTGAGAGCCAAAATGAACTTTTTATTGCTTTAAATGCGTTTTCAGCCTGATTGTGCACTTTAGGTGAAAATGTCAAAATCTTAAAAATGAGCATAAGCACAATGAAATTAATGCTGGAATCATCTTCAGGATGCTAAAATACACTAAATACAGCAAAATTTTTGAGTCTACAACGTTTAGTTTAGGTGTGAGAGCCAAAATGAACTTTTTATTGCTTTAAACGCGTTTTCAGCCCCTGATTGTACACTTGAGGTGAAAATGTCAAAATCTTAAAAATGAGCAAAAGCACAATGAAATTAATGCTGGAATCATCTTCAGGATGCTAGAATACACTGAATACAGCAAAAATTTTGAGTCTACAACGTTTAGTTTAGGTGTGAGAGCCAAAATGAACTTTTTATTGCTTTAAACGCGATTTCAGCCCCTGATTGTACACTTAAGGTGAAAATGTCAAATTCTTCAAACTGAGCATAAGCACAATGAAATTAATGCTGGAATCATCTTCAGGATGCTAGAATACACTGAATACAGCAAAAATTTTGAGTCTACAACGTTTATTTTAGGTGTGTGAGCCAAAATGAACTTTTTATTGCTTTAAATGCGTTTTCAGCCTGATTGTGCACTTTAGGTGAAAATGTCAAAATCTTCAAAATGAGCATAAGCACGATAAAATTAATGCTGGAATCATCTTCAGGATGCTGGAATACACTAAATACAGCAAAAAATTTGAGTCTACAACGTTTAGTTTAGGTGTGGGAGCCAAAATGAACTTTTTATTGCTTTAAACGCGTTTTCAGCCCCTGATTGTACACCTAAGGTGAAAATGTCAAAATCTTCAAAATGAGCATAAGCACAATGAAATTAATGCTGGAATCATCTTCAGGATGCTAGAATACACTAAATACAGGAAAAAATTTGAGTCTACAACGTTTAGTTTAGGTGTGAGAGCCAAAATGAACTTTTTATTGCTTTAAATGCGTTTTCAGCCTGATTGTGCACTTTAGGTGAAAATGTCAAAATCTTAAAAATGAGCATAAGCACAATGAAATTAATGCAGGAATCATCTTCAGGATGCTAGAATACACTAAATACAGCAAAAATTTTGAGTCTACAACGTTTAGTTTAGGTGTGAGAGCCAAAATGAACTTTTTATTGCTTTAAACGCGTTTTCATCCCCTGATTGTACACTTAAGGTGAAAATGTCAAAATCTTCAAAATGAGCATAAGCACAATGAAATTAATGCTGGAATCATCTTCAGGATGCTAGAATACACTGAATACAGCAAAAATTTTGAGTCTACAACGTTTAGTTTAGGTGTGAGAGCCAAAATAAACTTTTTATTGCTTTAAACGCGTTTTCAGCCCCTGATTGTACACTTAAGGTGAAAATGTCAAAATCTTCAAAATGAGCATAAGCACAATGAAATTAATGCTGGAATCATCTTCAGGATGCTAGAAAACACTGAATACAGCAAAAATTTTGAGTCTACAACGTTTATTTTAGGTGTGTGAGCCAAAATGAACTTTTTATTGCTTTAAACGCGTTTTCAGCCCCTGATTGTACACTTAAGGTGAAAATGTCAAAATCTTCAAAATGAGCATAAGCACAATGAAATTAATGCTGGAATCATCTTCAGGATGCTAGAATACACTAAATACAGCAAAAATTTTGAGTCTACAACGTTTATTTTAGGTGTGAGAGCCAAAATGAACTTTTTATTGCTTTAAATGCGTTTTCAGCCTGATTGTGCACTTTAGGTGAAAATGTCAAAATCTTAAAAATGAGCATAAGCACAATGAAATTAATGCTGGAATCATCTTCAGGATGCTAGAATACACTAAATACAGCAAAAATTTTGAGTCTACAACGTTTAGTTTAGGTGTGAGAGCCAAAATGAACTTTTTATTGCTTTAAACGCGTTTTCAGCCCCTGATTGTACACTTAAGGTGAAAATGTCAAAATCTTCAAAATGAGCATAAGCACAATGAAATTAATTCTGGAATCATCTTCAGGATGCTAGAATACACTAAATACAGCAAAAATTTTGAGTCTACAACGTGTAGTTTAGGTGTGAGAGCCAAAATGAACTTTTTATTGCTTTAAATGCGTTTTCAGCCTGATTGTGCACTTTAGGTGAAAATGTCAAAATCTTAAAAATGAGCATAAGCACAATGAAATTAATGCTGGAATCATCTTCAGGATGCTAGAATACACTAAATACAGCAAAAAGTTTGAGTCTACAACATTTAGTTTAGGTGTGAGAGCCAAAATGAACTTTTTATTGCTTTAAACGCGTTTTCAGCCCCTGATTGTACACTTAAGGTGAAAATGTCAAAATCTTAAAAATGAGCAAAAGCACAATGAAATTAATGCTGGAATCATCTTCAGGATGCTAGAATACACTGAATACAGCAAAAATTTTGAGTCTACAACGTTTAGTTTAGGTGTGAGAGCCAAAAGGAACTTTTTATTGCTTTAAACGCGTTTTCAGCCCCTGATTGTACACTTAAGGTGAAAATGTCAAATTCTTCAAACTGAGCATAAGCACAATGAAATTAATGCTGGAATCATCTTCAGGATGCTAGAATACACTGAATACAGCAAAAATTTTGAGTCTACAACGTTTATTTTAGGTGTGTGAGCCAAAATGAACTTTTTATTGCTTTAAATGCGTTTTCAGCCTGATTGTGCACTTTAGGTGAAAATGTCAAAATCTTAAAAATGAGCATAAGCACGATGAAATTAATGCTGGAATCATCTTCAGGATGCTAGAATACACTAAATACAGCAAAAAATTTGAGTCTACAACGTTTAGTTTAGGTGTGAGAGCCAAAATGAACTTTTTATTTTTTTAAACGCGTTTTCAGCCCCTGATTGTACACTTAAGGTGAAAATGTCAAAATCTTCAAAATGAGCATAAGCACAATGAAATTAATGCTGGAATCATCTTCAGGATGCTAGAATACACTGAATACAGCAAAAATTTTGAGTCTACAACGTTTATTTTAGGTGTGTGAGCCAAAATGAACTTTTTATTGCTTTAAATGCGTTTTCAGCCTGATTGTGCACTTTAGGTTAAAATGTCAAAATCTTCAAAATGAGCATAAGCACGATGAAATTAATGCTGGAATCATCTTCAGGATGCTAGAATACACTAAATACAGCAAAAATTTTGAGTCTACAACGTTTAGTTTAGGTGTGAGAGCCAAAATGAACTTTTTATTGCTTTAAACGCGTTTTCAGCCCCTGATTGTACACTTAAGGTGAAAATGTCAAAATCTTAAAAATGAGCATAAGCACAATGAAATTAATGCTGAAATCATCTTCAGGATGCTAAAATACACTAAATACAGCAAAATTTTTGAGTCTACAACGTTTAGTTTAGGTGTGAGAGCCAAAATGAACTTTTTATTGCTTTAAATGCGTTTTCAGCCTGATTGTGCAATTTAGGTGAAAATGTCAAAATCTTAAAAATGAGCATAAGCACAATAAAATTAATGCTGGAATCATCTTCAGGATGCTAGAATACACTAAATACAGCAAAAAGTTTGAGTCTACAACGTTTAGTTTAGTTGTGAGAGCCAAAATGAACTTTTTATTGCTTTAAACGCGTTTTCAGCCCCTGATTGTACACTTAAGGTGAAAATGTCAAAATCTTCAAAATGAGCATAAGCACAATGAAATTAATGCTGGAATCATCTTCAGGATGCTAGAATACACTAAATACAGCAAAAATTTTGAGTCTCTAACGTTTAGTTTAGGTGTGAGAGCCAAAATGAATTTTTTATTGCTTTAAACGCGTTTTCAGCCCCTGATTGTACACTTAAGGTGAAAATGTCAAAATCTTAAAAATGAGCAAAAGCACAATGAAATTAATGCTGGAATCATCTTCAGGATGCTAGAATACACTGAATACAGCAAAAATTTTGAGTCTACAACGTTTAGTTTAGGTGTGAGAGCCAAAATGAACTTTTTATTGCTTTAAACGCGTTTTCAGCCCCTGATTGTACACTTAAGGTGAAAATGTCAAATTCTTCAAACTGAGCATAAGCACAATGAAATTAATGCTGGAATCATCTTCAGGATGCTAGAATACACTGAATACAGCAAAAATTTTGAGTCTACAACGTTTATTTTAGGTGTGTGAGCCAAAATGAACTTTTTATTGCTTTAAATGCGTTTTCAGCCTGATTGTGCACTTTAGGTGAAAATGTCAAAATCTTCAAAATGAGCATAAGCACGATGAAATTAATGCTGGAATCATCTTCAGGATGCTAGAATACACTAAATACAGCAAAAATTTTGAGTCTACAACGTTTAGTTTAGGTGTGAGAGCCAAAATGAACTTTTTATTGCTTTAAACGCGTTTTCAGCCCCTGATTGTACACTTAAGGTGAAAATGTCAAAATCTTAAAAATGAGCATAAGCACAATGAAATTAATGCTGGAATCATCTTCAGGATGCTAAAATACACTAAATACAGCAAAATTTTTGAGTCTACAACGTTTAGTTTAGGTGTGAGAGCCAAAATGAACTTTTTATTGCTTTAAATGCGTTTTCAGCCTGATTGTGCAATTTAGGTGAAAATGTCAAAATCTTAAAAATGAGCATAAGCACAATAAAATTAATGCTGGAATCATCTTCAGGATGCTAGAATACACTAAATACAGCAAAAAGTTTGAGTCTACAACGTTTAGTTTAGGTGTGAGAGCCAAAATGAACTTTTTATTGCTTTAAATGCGTTTTCAGCCTGATTGTGCACTTTAGGTTAAAATGTCAAAATCTTCAAAATGAGCATAAGCACGATGAAATTAATGCTGGAATCATCTTCAGGATGCTAGAATACACTAAATACAGCAAAAATTTTGAGTCTACAACGTTTAGTTTAGGTGTGAGAGCCAAAATGAACTTTTTATTGCTTTAAACGCGTTTTCAGCCCCTGATTGTACACTTAAGGTGAAAATGTCAAAATCTTAAAAATGAGCATAAGCACAATGAAATTAATGCTGGAATCATCTTCAGGATGCTAAAATACACTAAATACAGCAAAATTTTTGAGTCTACAACGTTTAGTTTAGGTGTGAGAGCCAAAATGAACTTTTTATTGCTTTAAATGCGTTTTCAGCCTGATTGTGCAATTTAGGTGAAAATGTCAAAATCTTAAAAATGAGCATAAGCACAATAAAATTAATGCTGGAATCATCTTCAGGATGCTAGAATACACTAAATACAGCAAAAAGTTTGAGTCTACAACGTTTAGTTTAGGTGTGAGAGCCAAAATGAACTTTTTATTGCTTTAAACGCGTTTTCAGCCACTGATTGTACACTTAAGGTGAAAATGTCAAAATCTTCAAAATGAGCATAAGCACAATGAAATTAATGCTGGAATCATCTTCAGGATGCTAGAATACACTGAATACAGCAAAAATTTTGAGTCTACAACGTTTATTTTAGGTGTGTGAGCCAAAATGAACTTTTTATTGCTTTAAATGCGTTTTCAGCCTGATTGTGCACTTTAGGTTAAAATGTCAAAATCTTCAAAATGAGCATAAGCACGATGAAATTAATGCTGGAATCATCTTCAGGATGCTAGAATACACTAAATACAGCAAAAATTTTGAGTCTACAACGTTTAGTTTAGGTGTGAGAGCCAAAATGAACTTTTTATTGCTTTAAACGCGTTTTCAGCCCCTGATTGTACACTTAAGGTGAAAATGTCAAAATCTTAAAAATGAGCATAAGCACAATGAAATTAATGCTGAAATCATCTTCAGGATGCTAAAATACACTAAATACAGCAAAATTTTTGAGTCTACAACGTTTAGTTTAGGTGTGAGAGCCAAAATGAACTTTTTATTGCTTTAAATGCGTTTTCAGCCTGATTGTGCAATTTAGGTGAAAATGTCAAAATCTTAAAAATGAGCATAAGCACAATAAAATTAATGCTGGAATCATCTTCAGGATGCTAGAATACACTAAATACAGCAAAAAGTTTGAGTCTACAACGTTTAGTTTAGTTGTGAGAGCCAAAATGAACTTTTTATTGCTTTAAACGCGTTTTCAGCCCCTGATTGTACACTTAAGGTGAAAATGTCAAAATCTTCAAAATGAGCATAAGCACAATGAAATTAATGCTGGAATCATCTTCAGGATGCTAGAATACACTAAATACAGCAAAAATTTTGAGTCTACAACGTTTAGTTTAGGTGTGAGAGCCAAAATGAATTTTTTATTGCTTTAAACGCGTTTTCAGCCCCTGATTGTACACTTAAGGTGAAAATGTCAAAATCTTAAAAATGAGCAAAAGCACAATGAAATTAATGCTGGAATCATCTTCAGGATGCTAGAATACACTGAATACAGCAAAAATTTTGAGTCTACAACGTTTAGTTTAGGTGTGAGAGCCAAAATGAACTTTTTATTGCTTTAAACGCGTTTTCAGCCCCTGATTGTACACTTAAGGTGAAAATGTCAAATTCTTCAAACTGAGCATAAGCACAATGAAATTAATGCTGGAATCATCTTCAGGATGCTAGAATACACTGAATACAGCAAAAATTTTGAGTCTACAACGTTTATTTTAGGTGTGTGAGCCAAAATGAACTTTTTATTGCTTTAAATGCGTTTTCAGCCTGATTGTGCACTTTAGGTGAAAATGTCAAAATCTTCAAAATGAGCATAAGCACGATGAAATTAATGCTGGAATCATCTTCAGGATGCTAGAATACACTAAATACAGCAAAAATTTTGAGTCTACAACGTTTAGTTTAGGTGTGAGAGCCAAAATGAACTTTTTATTGCTTTAAATGCGTTTTCAGCCTGATTGTGCAATTTAGGTGAAAATGTCAAAATCTTAAAAATGAGCATAAGCACAATAAAATTAATGCTGGAATCATCTTCAGGATGCTAGAATACACTAAATACAGCAAAAAGTTTGAGTCTACAACGTTTAGTTTAGGTGTGAGAGCCAAAATGAACTTTTTATTGCTTTAAACGCGTTTTCAGCCCCTGATTGTACACTTAAGGTGAAAATGTCAAAATCTTCAAAATGAGCATAAGCACAATGAAATTAATGCTGGAATCATCTTCAGGATGCTAGAATACACTAAATACAGCAAAAATTTTGAGTCTACAACGTTTAGTTTAGGTGTGAGAGCCAAAATGAACTTTTTATTGCTTTAAACGCGTTTTCAGCCCCTGATTGTACACTTAAGGTGAAAATGTCAAAATCTTCAAAATGAGCATAAGCACAATGAAATTAATGCTGGAATCATCTTCAGGATGCTAGAATACACTAAATACAGCAAAAATTTTGAGTCTACAACGTTTAGTTTAGGTGTGAGAGCCAAAATGAACTTTTTATTGCTTTAAACGCGTTTTCAGCCCCTGATTGTACACTTAAGGTGAAAATGTCAAAATCTTCAAAATGAGCATAAGCACAATGAAATTAATGCTGGAATCATCTTCAGGATGCTAGAATACACTAAATACAGCAAAAATTTTGAGTCTACAACGTTTAGTTTAGGTGTGAGAGCCAAAATGAACTTTTTATTGCTTTAAACGCGTTTTCAGCCCCTGATTGTACACTTAAGGTGAAAATGTCAAAATCTTCAAAATGAGCATAAGCACAATGAAATTAATGCTGGAATCATCTTCAGGATGCTAGAATACACTAAATACTGCAAAAATTTTGAGTCTACAACGTTTAGTTTAGGTGTGAGAGCCAAAATGAACTTTTTATTGCTTTAAATGCGTTTTCAGCCTGATTGTGCACTTTAGGTGAAAATGTCAAAATCTTAAAAATGAGCATAAGCACAATGAAATTAATGCTGTAATCATCTTCAGGATGCTAAAATACACTAAATACAGCAAAAATTTTGAGTCTACAACGTTTAGTTTAGGTGTGAGAGCCAAAATGAACTTTTTATTGCTTTAAATGCGTTTTCAGCCTGATTGTGCACTTTAGGTGAAAATGTCAAAATCTTAAAAATGAGCATAAGCACAATGAAATTAATGCTGGAATCATCTTCAGGATGCTAGAATACACTAAATACAGCAAAAATTTTGAGTCTACAACGTTTAGTTTAGGTGTGAGAGACAAAATGAACTTTTTATTGCTTTAAACGCGTTTTCAGCCCCTGATTGTACACTTAAGGTGAAAATGTCAAAATCTTCAAAATGAGCATAAGCACGATGAAATTAATGCTGGAATCATCTTCAGGATGCTAGAATACACTAAATACAGCAAAAATTTTGAGTCTACAACGTTTAGTTTAGGTGTGAGAGCCAAAATGAACTTTTTATTGCTTTAAATGCGTTTTCAGCCTGATTGTGCACTTTAGGTGAAAATGTCAAAATCTTAAAAATGAGCATAAGCACAATGAAATTAATGCTGGAATCATCTTCAGGATGCTAAAATACACTAAATACAGCAAAATTTTTGAGTCTACAACGTTTAGTTTAGGTGTGAGAGCCAAAATGAACTTTTTATTGCTTTAAACGCGTTTTCAGCCCCTGATTGTACACTTGAGGTGAAAATGTCAAAATCTTAAAAATGAGCAAAAGCACAATGAAATTAATGCTGGAATCATCTTCAAGATGCTAGAATACACTGAATACAGCAAAAATTTTGAGTCTACAACGTTTAGTTTAGGTGTGAGAGCCAAAATGAACTTTTTATTGCTTTAAACGCGATTTCAGCCCCTGATTGTACACTTAAGGTGAAAATGTCAAATTCTTCAAACTGAGCATAAGCACAATGAAATTAATGCTGGAATCATCTTCAGGATGCTAGAATACACTGAATACAGCAAAAATTTTGAGTCTACAACGTTTATTTTAGGTGTGTGAGCCAAAATGAACTTTTTATTGCTTTAAATGCGTTTTCAGCCTGATTGTGCACTTTAGGTGAAAATGTCAAAATCTTCAAAATGAGCATAAGCACGATAAAATTAATGCTGGAATCATCTTCAGGATGCTGGAATACACTAAATACAGCAAAAAATTTGAGTCTACAACGTTTAGTTTAGGTGTGGGAGCCAAAATGAACTTTTTATTGCTTTAAACGCGTTTTCAGCCCCTGATTGTACACCTAAGGTGAAAATGTCAAAATCTTCAAAATGAGCATAAGCACAATGAAATTAATGCTGGAATCATCTTCAGGATGCTAGAATACACTAAATACAGGAAAAAATTTGAGTCTACAACGTTTAGTTTAGGTGTGAGAGCCAAAATGAACTTTTTATTGCTTTAAATGCGTTTTCAGCCTGATTGTGCACTTTAGGTGAAAATGTCAAAATCTTAAAAATGAGCATAAGCACAATGAAATTAATGCTGGAATCATCTTCAGGATGCTAGAATACACTAAATACAGCAAAAATTTTGAGTCTACAACGTTTAGTTTAGGTGTGAGAGCCAAAATGAACTTTTTATTGCTTTAAACGCGTTTTCAGCCCCTGATTGTACACTTAAGGTGAAAATGTCAAAATCTTCAAAATGAGCATAAGCACAATGAAATTAATGCTGGAATCATCTTCAGGATGCTAGAATACACTGAATACAGCAAAAATTTTGAGTCTACAACGTTTAGTTTAGGTGTGAGAGCCAAAATGAACTTTTTATTGCTTTAAACGCGTTTTCAGCCCCTGATTGTACACTTAAGGTGAAAATGTCAAAATCTTCAAAATGAGCATAAGCACAATGAAATTAATGCTGGAATCATCTTCAGGATGCTAGAAAACACTGAATACAGCAAAAATTTTGAGTCTACAACGTTTATTTTAGGTGTGTGAGCCCAAATGAACTTTTTATTGCTTTAAACGCGTTTTCAGCCCCTGATTGTACACTTAAGGTGAAAATGTCAAAATCTTCAAAATGAGCATAAGCACAATGAAATTAATGCTGGAATCATCTTCAGGATGCTAGAATACACTAAATACAGCAAAAATTTTGAGTCTACAACGTTTATTTTAGGTGTGAGAGCCAAAATGAACTTTTTATTGCTTTAAATGCGTTTTCAGCCTGATTGTGCACTTTAGGTGAAAATGTCAAAATCTTAAAAATGAGCATAAGCACAATGAAATTAATGCTGGAATCATCTTCAGGATGCTAGAATACACTAAATACAGCAAAAATTTTGAGTCTACAACGTTTAGTTTAGGTGTGAGAGCCAAAATGAACTTTTTATTGCTTTAAACGCGTTTTCAGCCCCTGATTGTACACTTAAGGTGAAAATGTCAAAATCTTCAAAATGAGCATAAGCACAATGAAATTAATTCTGGAATCATCTTCAGGATGCTAGAATACACTAAATACAGCAAAAATTTTGAGTCTACAACGTGTAGTTTAGGTGTGAGAGCCAAAATGAACTTTTTATTGCTTTAAATGCGTTTTCAGCCTGATTGTGCACTTTAGGTGAAAATGTCAAAATCTTAAAAATGAGCATAAGCACAATGAAATTAATGCTGGAATCATCTTCAGGATGCTAGAATACACTAAATACAGCAAAAAGTTTGAGTCTACAACATTTAGTTTAGGTGTGAGAGCCAAAATGAACTTTTTATTGCTTTAAACGCGTTTTCAGCCCCTGATTGTACACTTAAGGTGAAAATGTCAAAATCTTAAAAATGAGCAAAAGCACAATGAAATTAATGCTGGAATCATCTTCAGGATGCTAGAATACACTGAATACAGCAAAAATTTTGAGTCTACAACGTTTAGTTTAGGTGTGAGAGCCAAAATGAACTTTTTATTGCTTTAAACGCGTTTTCAGCCCCTGATTGTACACTTAAGGTGAAAATGTCAAATTCTTCAAACTGAGCATAAGCACAATGAAATTAATGCTGGAATCATCTTCAGGATGCTAGAATACACTGAATACAGCAAAAATTTTGAGTCTACAACGTTTATTTTAGGTGTGTGAGCCAAAATGAACTTTTTATTGCTTTAAATGCGTTTTCAGCCTGATTGTGCACTTTAGGTGAAAATGTCAAAATCTTAAAAATGAGCATAAGCACGATGAAATTAATGCTGGAATCATCTTCAGGATGCTAGAATACACTAAATACAGCAAAAAATTTGAGTCTACAACGTTTAGTTTAGGTGTGAGAGCCAAAATGAACTTTTTATTTTTTTAAACGCGTTTTCAGCCCCTGATTGTACACTTAAGGTGAAAATGTCAAAATCTTCAAAATGAGCATAAGCACAATGAAATTAATGCTGGAATCATCTTCAGGATGCTTGAATACACTAAATACAGGAAAAATTTTGAGTCTACAACGTTTAGTTTAGGTGTGAGAGCCAAAATGAACTTTTTATTGCTTTAAATGCGTTTTCAGCCTGATTGTGCACTTTAGGTGAAAATGTCAAAATCTTAAAAATGAGCATAAGCACAATGAAATTAATGCTGAAATCAACTTCAGGATGCTAGAATACACTAAATACAGCAAAAATTTTGAGTCTACAACGTTTAGTTTAGGTGTGAGAGCCAAAATGAACTTTTTATTGCTTTAAACGCGTTTTCAGCCCCTGATTGTACACTTAAGGTGAAAATGTCAAAATCTTAAAAATGAGCATAAGCACAATGAAATTAATTCTGGAATCATCTTCAGGATGCTAGAATACACTGAATACAGCAAAAATTTTGAGTCTACAACGTTTAGTTTAGGTGTGAGAGCCAAAATGAACTTTTTATTGCTTTAAACGCGTTTTCAGCCCCTGATTGTACACTTAAGGTGAAAATGTCAAAATCTTAAAAATGAGCATAAGCACAATGAAATTAATGCTGGAATCATCTTCAGGATGCTAAAATACACTAAATACAGCAAAAATTTTGAGTCTACAACGTTTATTTTAGGTGTGTGAGCCAAAATGAACTTTTTATTGCTTTAAATGCGTTTTCAGCCTGATTGTGCACTTTAGGTTAAAATGTCAAAATCTTCAAAATGAGCATAAGCACGATGAAATTAATGCTGGAATCATCTTCAGGATGCTAGAATACACTAAATACAGCAAAAATTTTGAGTCTACAACGTTTAGTTTAGGTGTGAGAGCCAAAATGAACTTTTTATTGCTTTAAACGCGTTTTCAGCCCCTGATTGTACACTTAAGGTGAAAATGTCAAAATCTTAAAAATGAGCATAAGCACAATGAAATTAATGCTGGAATCATCTTCAGGATGCTAAAATACACTAAATACAGCAAAATTTTTGAGTCTACAACGTTTAGTTTAGGTGTGAGAGCCAAAATGAACTTTTTATTGCTTTAAATGCGTTTTCAGCCTGATTGTGCAATTTAGGTGAAAATGTCAAAATCTTAAAAATGAGCATAAGCACAATAAAATTAATGCTGGAATCATCTTCAGGATGCTAGAATACACTAAATACAGCAAAAAGTTTGAGTCTACAACGTTTAGTTTAGGTGTGAGAGCCAAAATGAACTTTTTATTGCTTTAAACGCGTTTTCAGCCCCTGATTGTACACTTAAGGTGAAAATGTCAAAATCTTCAAAATGAGCATAAGCACAATGAAATTAATGCTGGAATCATCTTCAGGATGCTAGAATACACTAAATACAGCAAAAATTTTGAGTCTACAACGTTTAGTTTAGGTGTGAGAGCCAAAATGAACTTTTTATTGCTTTAAACGCGTTTTCAGCCCCTGATTGTACACTTAAGGTGAAAATGTCAAAATCTTAAAAATGAGCATAAGCACAATGAAATTAATGCTGGAATCATCTTCAGGATGCTAAAATACACTAAATACAGCAAAAATTTTGAGTCTACAACGTTTAGTTTAGGTGTGAGAGCCAAAATGAACTTTTTATTGCTTTAAACGCGTTTTCAGCCCCTGATTGTACACTTAAGGTGAAAATGTCAAAATCTTCAAAATGAGCATAAGCACAATGAAATTAATGCTGGAATCATCTTCAGGATGCTAGAATACACTGAATACAGCAAAAATTTTGAGTCTACAACGTTTAGTTTAGGTGTGAGAGCCAAAATGAACTTTTTATTGCTTTAAACGCGTTTTCAGCCCCTGATTGTACACTTAAGGTGAAAATGTCAAAATCTTAAAAATGAGCATAAGCACAATGAAATTAATGCTGGAATCATCTTCAGGATGCTAAAATACACTAAATACAGCAAAAATTTTGAGTCTACAACGTTTAGTTTAGGTGTGAGAGCCAAAATGAACTTTTTATTGCTTTAAATGCGTTTTCAGCCTGATTGTGCACTTAAGGTGAAAATGTCAAAATCTTAAAAATGAGCATAAGCACAATGAAATTAATGCTGGAATCATCTTCAGGATGCTAGAATACACTAAATACAGCAAAAATTTTGAGTCTACAACGTTTAGTTTAGGTGTGAGAGCCAAAATGAACTTTTTATTGCTTTAAACGCGTTTTCAGCCCCTGATTGTACACTTAAGGTGAAAATGTCAAAATCTTCAAAATGAGCATAAGCACAATGAAATTAATGCTGGAATCATCTTCAGGATGCTAGAATACACTGAATACAGCAAAAATTTTGAGTCTACAACGTTTATTTTAGGTGTGTGAGCCAAAATGAACTTTTTATTGCTTTAAACGCGTTTTCAGCCCCTGATTGTACACTTAAGGTGAAAATGTCAAAATCTTCAAAATGAGCATAAGCACAATGAAATTAATGCTGGAATCATCTTCAGGATGCTAGAATACACTAAATACAGCAAAAATTTTGAGTCTACAACGTTTATTTTAGGTGTGAGAGCCAAAATGAACTTTTTATTGCTTTAAATGCGTTTTCAGCCTGATTGTGCACTTTAGGTGAAAATGTCAAAATCTTAAAAATGAGCATAAGCACAATGAAATTAATGCTGGAATCATCTTCAGAATGCTAGAATACACTAAATACAGCAAAACTTTTGAGTCTACAACGTTTAGTTTAGGTGTGAGAGCCAAAATGAACTTTTTATTGCTTTAAACGCGTTTTCAGCCCCTGATTGTACACTTAAGGTGAAAATGTCAAAATCTTCAAAATGAGCATAAGCACAATGAAATTAATTCTGGAATCATCTTCAGGATGCTAGAATACACTAAATACAGCAAAAATTTTGAGTCTACAACGTATAGTTTAGGTGTGAGAGCCAAAATGAACTTTTTATTGCTTTAAATGCGTTTTCAGCCTGATTGTGCACTTTAGGTGAAAATGTCAAAATCTTAAAAATGAGCAAAAGCACAATGAAATTAATGCTGGAATCATCTTCAGGATGCTAGAATACACTGAATACAGCAAAAATTTTGAGTCTACAACGTTTAGTTTAGGTGTGAGAGCCAAAATGAACTTTTTATTGCTTTAAACGCGTTTTCAGCCCCTGATTGTACACTTAAGGTGAAAATGTCAAATTCTTCAAACTGAGCATAAGCACAATGAAATTAATGCTGGAATCATCTTCAGGATGCTAGAATACACTGAATACAGCAAAAATTTTAAGTCTACAACGTTTATTTTAGGTGTGTGAGCCAAAATGAACTTTTTATTGCTTTAAATGCGTTTTCAGCCTGATTGTGCACTTTAGGTGAAAATGTCAAAATCTTCAAAATGAGCATAAGCACGATGAAATTAATGCTGGAATCATCTTCAGGATGCTAGAATACACTAAATACAGCAAAAAATTTGAGTCTACAACGTTTAGTTTAGGTGTGAGAGCCAAAATGAACTTTTTATTGCTTTAAACGCGTTTTCAGCCCCTGATTGTACACTTAAGGTGAAAATGTCAAAATCTTCAAAATGAGCATAAGCACAATGAAATTAATGCTGGAATCATCTTCAGGATGCTAGAATACACTAAATACAGGAAAAATTTTGAGTCTACAACGTTTAGTTTAGGTGTGAGAGCCAAAATGAACTTTTTATTGCTTTAAATGCGTTTTCAGCCTGATTGTGCACTTTAGGTGAAAATGTCAAAATCTTAAAAATGAGCATAAGCACAATGAAATTAATGCTGAATTCAACTTCAGGATGCTAGAATACACTAAATACAGCAAAAATTTTGAGTCTACAACGTTTAGTTTAGGTGTGAGAGCCAAAATGAACTTTTTATTGCTTTAAACGCGTTTTCAGCCCCTGATTGTACACTTAAGGTGAAAATGTCAAAATCTTAAAAATGAGCATAAGCACAATGAAATTAATGCTGGAATCATCTTCAGGATGCTAGAATACACTGAATACAGCAAAAATTTTGAGTCTACAACGTTTAGTTTAGGTGTGAGAGCCAAAATGAACTTTTTATTGCTTTAAACGCGTTTTCAGCCCCTGATTGTACACTTAAGGTGAAAATGTCAAAATCTTAAAAATGAGCATAAGCACAATGAAATTAATGCTGGAATCATCTTCAGGATGCTAAAATACACTAAATACAGCAAAAATTTTGAGTCTACAACGTTTAGTTTAGGTGTGAGAGCCAAAATGAACTTTTTATTGCTTTAAATGCGTTTTCAGCCTGATTGTGCACTTTAGGTGAAAATGTCAAAATCTTAAAAATGAGCATAAGCACAATGAAATTAATGCTGGAATCATCTTCAGGATGCTAGAATACACTAAATACAGCAAAAATTTTGAGTCTACAACGTTTAGTTTAGGTGTGAGAGCCAAAATGAACTTTTTATTGCTTTAAACGCGTTTTCAGCCCCTGATTGTACACTTAAGGTGAAAATGTCAAAATCTTCAAAATGAGCATAAGCACAATGAAATTAATGCTGGAATCATCTTCAGGATGCTAGAATACACTGAATACAGCAAAAATTTTGAGTCTACAACGTTTATTTTAGGTGTGTGAGCCAAAATGAACTTTTTATTGCTTTAAATGCGTTTTCAGCCTGATTGTGCACTTTAGGTTAAAATGTCAAAATCTTCAAAATGAGCATAAGCACGATGAAATTAATGCTGGAATCATCTTCAGGATGCTAGAATACACTAAATACAGCAAAAATTTTGAGTCTACAACGTTTAGTTTAGGTGTGAGAGCCAAAATGAACTTTTTATTGCTTTAAACGCGTTTTCAGCCCCTGATTGTACACTTAAGGTGAAAATGTCAAAATCTTAAAAATGAGCATAAGCACAATGAAATTAATGCTGGAATCATCTTCAGGATGCTAAAATACACTAAATACAGCAAAATTTTTGAGTCTACAACGTTTAGTTTAGGTGTGAGAGCCAAAATGAACTTTTTATTGCTTTAAACGCGTTTTCAGCCCCTGATTGTACACTTAAGGTGAAAATGTCAAATTCTTCAAACTGAGCATAAGCACAATGAAATTAATGCTGGAATCATCTTCAGGAAGCTAGAATACACTGAATACAGCAAAAATTTTGAGTCTACAACGTTTATTTTAGGTGTGTGAGCCAAAATGAACTTTTTATTGCTTTAAATGCGTTTTCAGCCTGATTGTGCACTTTAGGTGAAAATGTCAAAATCTTCAAAATGAGCATAAGCACGATGAAATTAATGCTGGAATCATCTTCAGGATGCTAGAATACACTAAATACAGCCAAAAATTTGAGTCTACAACGTTTAGTTTAGGTGTGAGAGCCAAAATGAACTTTTTATTGCTTTAAACGCGTTTTCAGCCCCTGATTGTACACTTAAGGTGAAAATGTCAAAATCTTCAAAATGAGCATAAGCACAATGAAATTAATGCTGGAATCATCTTCAGGATGCTAGAATACACTAAATACAGGAAAAATTTTGAGTCTACAACGTTTAGTTTAGGTGTGAGAGCCAAAATGAACTTTTTATTGCTTTAAATGCGTTTTCAGCCTGATTGTGCACTTTAGGTGAAAATGTCAAAATCTTAAAAATGAGCATAAGCACAATGAAATTAATGCTGAAATCAACTTCAGGATGCTAGAATACACTAAATACAGCAAAAATTTTGAGTCTACAACGTTTAGTTTAGGTGTGAGAGCCAAAATGAACTTTTTATTGCTTTAAACGCGTTTTCAGCCCCTGATTGTACACTTAAGGTGAAAATGTCAAAATCTTAAAAATGAGCATAAGCACAATGAAATTAATGCTGGAATCATCTTCAGGATGCTAAAATACACTAAATACAGCAAAAATTTTGAGTCTACAACGTTTAGTTTAGGTGTGAGAGCCAAAATGAACTTTTTATTGCTTTAAATGCGTTTTCAGCCTGATTGTGCACTTTAGGTGAAAATGTCAAAATCTTAAAAATGAGCATAAGCACAATGAAATTAATGCTGGAATCATCTTCAGGATGCTAGAATACACTAAATACAGCAAAAATTTTGAGTCTACAACGTTTAGTTTAGGTGTGAGAGCCAAAATGAACTTTTTATTGCTTTAAACGCGTTTTCAGCCCCTGATTGTACACTTAAGGTGAAAATGTCAAAATCTTCAAAATGAGCATAAGCACAATGAAATTAATGCTGGAATCATCTTCAGGATGCTAGAATACACTGAATACAGCAAAAATTTTGAGTCTACAACGTTTATTTTAGGTGTGTGAGCCAAAATAAACTTTTTATTGCTTTAAATGCGTTTTCAGCCTGATTGTGCACTTTAGGTTAAAATGTCAAAATCTTCAAAATGAGCATAAGCACGATGAAATTAATGCTGGAATCATCTTCAGGATGCTAGAATACACTAAATACAGCAAAAATTTTGAGTCTACAACGTTTAGTTTAGGTGTGAGAGCCAAAATGAACTTTTTATTGCTTTAAACGCGTTTTCAGCCCCTGATTGTACACTTAAGGTGAAAATGTCAAAATCTTAAAAATGAGCATAAGCACAATGAAATTAATGCTGGAATCATCTTCAGGATGCTAAAATACACTAAATACAGCAAAATTTTTGAGTCTACAACGTTTAGTTTAGGTGTGAGAGCCAAAATGAACTTTTTATTGCTTTAAATGCGTTTTCAGCCTGATTGTGCAATTTAGGTGAAAATGTCAAAATCTTAAAAATGAGCATAAGCACAATAAAATTAATGCTGGAATCATCTTCAGGATGCTAGAATACACTAAATACAGCAAAAAGTTTGAGTCTACAACGTTTAGTTTAGGTGTGAGAGCCAAAATGAACTTTTTATTGCTTTAAACGCGTTTTCAGCCCCTGATTGTACACTTAAGGTGAAAATGTCAAAATCTTCAAAATGAGCATAAGCACAATGAAATTAATGCTGGAATCATCTTCAGGATGCTAGAATACACTAAATACAGCAAAAATTTTGAGTCTACAACGTTTAGTTTAGGTGTGAGAGCCAAAATGAACTTTTTATTGCTTTAAACGCGTTTTCAGCCCCTGATTGTACACTTAAGGTGAAAATGTCAAAATCTTAAAAATGAGCATAAGCACAATGAAATTAATGCTGGAATCATCTTCAGGATGCTAAAATACACTAAATACAGCAAAAATTTTGAGTCTACAACGTTTAGTTTAGGTGTGAGAGCCAAAATGAACTTTTTATTGCTTTAAATGCGTTTTCAGCCTGATTGTGCACTTTAGGTGAAAATGTCAAAATCTTAAAAATGAGCATAAGCACAATGAAATTAATGCTGAAATCATCTTCAGGATGCTAGAATACACTAAATACAGCAAAAATTTTGAGTCTACAACGTTTAGTTTAGGTGTGAGAGCCAAAATGAACTTTTTATTGCTTTAAACGCGTTTTCAGCCCCTGATTGTACACTTAAGGTGAAAATGTCAAAATCTTCAAAATGAGCATAAGCACAATGAAATTAATGCTGGAATCATCTTCAGGATGCTAGAATACACTAAATACAGCAAAAATTTTGAGTCTACAACGTTTAGTTTAGGTGTGAGAGCCAAAATGAACTTTTTATTGCTTTAAACGCGTTTTCAGCCCCTGATTGTACACTTGAGGTGAAAATGTCAAAATCTTAAAAATGAGCAAAAGCACAATGAAATTAATGCTGGAATCATCTTCAGGATGCTAGAATACACTGAATACAGCAAAAATTTTGAGTCTACAACGTTTAGTTTAGGTGTGAGAGCCAAAATGAACTTTTTATTGCTTTAAACGCGTTTTCAGCCCCTGATTGTACACTTAAGGTGAAAATGTCAAATTCTTCAAACTGAGCATAAGCACAATGAAATTAATGCTGGAATCATCTTCAGGATGCTAGAATACACTGAATACAGCAAAAATTTTGAGTCTACAACGTTTATTTTAGGTGTGTGAGCCAAAATGAACTTTTTATTGCTTTAAATGCGTTTTCAGCCTGATTGTGCACTTTAGGTGAAAATGTCAAAATCTTCAAAATGAGCATAAGCACGATGAAATTAATGCTGGAATCATCTTCAGGATGCTAGAATACACTAAATACAGCAAAAAATTTGAGTCTACAACGTTTAGTTTAGGTGTGAGAGCCAAAATGAACTTTTTATTGCTTTAAACGCGTTTTCAGCCCCTGATTGTACACTTAAGGTGAAAATGTCAAAATCTTCAAAATGAGCATAAGCACAATGAAATTAATGCTGGAATCATCTTCAGGATGCTAGAATACACTAAATACAGGAAAAATTTTGAGTCTACAACGTTTAGTTTAGGTGTGAGAGCCAAAATGAACTTTTTATTGCTTTAAACGCGTTTTCAGCCCCTGATTGTACACTTAAGGTGAAAATGTCAAATTCTTCAAACTGAGCATAAGCACAATGAAATTAATGCTGGAATCATCTTCAGGATGCTAGAATACACTGAATACAGCAAAAATTTTGAGTCTACAACGTTTATTTTAGGTGTGTGAGCCAAAATGAACTTTTTATTGCTTTAAATGCGTTTTCAGCCTGATTGTGCACTTTAGGTGAAAATGTCAAAATCTTCAAAATGAGCATAAGCACGATGAAATTAATGCTGGAATCATCTTCAGGATGCTAGAATACACTAAATACAGCAAAAAATTTGAGTCTACAACGTTTAGTTTAGGTGTGAGAGCCAAAATGAACTTTTTATTGCTTTAAACGCGTTTTCAGCCCCTGATTGTACACTTAAGGTGAAAATGTCAAAATCTTCAAAATGAGCATAAGCACAATGAAATTAATGCTGGAATCATCTTCAGGATGCTAGAATACACTAAATACAGGAAAAATTTTGAGTCTACAACGTTTAGTTTAGGTGTGAGAGCCAAAATGAACTTTTTATTGCTTTAAACGCGTTTTCAGCCCCTGATTGTACACTTAAGGTGAAAATGTCAAAATCTTCAAAATGAGCATAAGCACAATGAAATTAATGCTGGAATCATCTTCAGGATGCTAGAATACACTGAATACAGCAAAAATTTTGAGTCTACAACGTTTATTTTAGGTGTGTGAGCCAAAATGAACTTTTTATTGCTTTAAATGCGTTTTCAGCCTGATTGTGCACTTTAGGTTAAAATGTCAAAATCTTCAAAATGAGCATAAGCACGATGAAATTAATGCTGGAATCATCTTCAGGATGCTAGAATACACTAAATACAGCAAAAATTTTGAGTCTACAACGTTTAGTTTAGGTGTGAGAGCCAAAATGAACTTTTTATTGCTTTAAACGCGTTTTCAGCCCCTGATTGTACACTTAAGGTGAAAATGTCAAAATCTTAAAAATGAGCATAAGCACAATGAAATTAATGCTGGAATCATCTTCAGGATGCTAAAATACACTAAATACAGCAACAATTTTGAGTCTACAACGTTTAGTTTAGGTGTGAGAGCCAAAATGAACTTTTTATTGCTTTAAATGCGTTTTCAGCCTGATTGTGCACTTTAGGTGAAAATGTCAAAATCTTAAAAATGAGCATAAGCACAATGAAATTAATGCTGGAATCATCTTCAGGATGCTAGAATACACTAAATACAGCAAAAATTTTGAGTCTACAACGTTTAGTTTAGGTGTGAGAGCCAAAATGAACTTTTTATTGCTTTAAACGCGTTTTCAGCCCCTGATTGTACACTTAAGGTGAAAATGTCAAAATCTTCAAAATGAGCATAAGCACAATGAAATTAATGCTGGAATCATCTTCAGGATGCTAGAATACACTAAATACAGCAAAAATTTTGAGTCTACAACGTTTATTTTAGGTGTGAGAGCCAAAATGAACTTTTTATTGCTTTAAACGCGTTTTCAGCCCCTGATTGTACACTTAAGGTGAAAATGTCAAAATCTTCAAAATGAGCATAAGCACAATGAAATTAATGCTGGAATCATCTTCAGGATGCTAGAATACACTGAATACAGCAAAAATTTTGAGTCTACAACGTTTATTTTAGGTGTGTGAGCCAAAATGAACTTTTTATTGCTTTAAATGCGTTTTCAGCCTGATTGTGCACTTTAGGTGAAAATGTCAAAATCTTCAAAATGAGCATAAGCACGATGAAATTAATGCTGGAATCATCTTCAGGATGCTAGAATACACTAAATACAGCAAAAAATTTGAGTCTACAACGTTTAGTTTAGGTGTGGGAGCCAAAATGAACTTTTTATTGCTTTAAACGCGTTTTCAGCCCCTGATTGTACACTTAAGGTGAAAATGTCAAAATCTTCAAAATGAGCATAAGCACAATGAAATTAATGCTGGAATCATCTTCAGGATGCTAGAATACACTAAATACAGGAAAAATTTTGAGTCTACAACGTTTAGTTTAGGTGTGAGAGCCAAAATGAACTTTTTATTGCTTTAAATGCGTTTTCAGCCTGATTGTGCACTTTAGGTGAAAATGTCAAAATCTTAAAAATGAGCATAAGCACAATGAAATTAATGCTGGAATCATCTTCAGGATGCTAGAATACACTAAATACAGCAAAAATTTTGAGTCTACAACGTTTAGTTTAGGTGTGAGAGCCAAAATGAACTTTTTATTGCTTTAAACGCGTTTTCAGCCCCTGATTGTACACTTAAGGTGAAAATGTCAAAATCTTAAAAATGAGCATAAGCACAATGAAATTAATGCTGGAATCATCTTCAGGATGCTAGAATACACTGAATACAGCAGAAATTTTGAGTCTACAACGTTTAGTTTAGGTGTGAGAGCCAAAATTAACTTTTTATTGCTTTAAACGCGTTTTCAGCCCCTGATTGTACACTTAAGGTGAAAATGTCAAAATCTTAAAAATGAGCATAAGCACAATGAAATTAATGCTGGAATCATCTTCAGGATGCTAAAATACACTAAATACAGCAAAAATTTTGAGTCTACAACGTTTAGTTTAGGTGTGAGAGCCAAAATGAACTTTTTATTGCTTTAAATGCGTTTTCAGCCTGATTGTGCACTTTAGGTGAAAATGTCAAAATCTTAAAAATGAGCATAAGCACAATGAAATTAATGCTGGAATCATCTTCAGGATGCTAGAATACACTAAATACAGCAAAAATTTTGAGTCTACAACGTTTAGTTTAGGTGTGAGAGCCAAAATGAACTTTTTATTGCTTTAAACGCGTTTTCAGCCCCTGATTGTACACTTAAGGTGAAAATGTCAAAATCTTCAAAATGAGCATAAGCACAATGAAATTAATGCTGGAATCATCTTCAGGATGCTAGAATACACTGAATTCAGCAAAAATTTTGAGTCTACAACGTTTATTTTAGGTGTGTGAGCCAAAATGAACTTTTTATTGCTTTAAACGCGTTTTCAGCCCCTGATTGTACACTTAAGGTGAAAATGTCAAAATCTTCAAAATGAGCATAAGCACAATGAAATTAATGCTGGAATCATCTTCAGGATGCTAGAATACACTAAATACAGCAAAAAATTTGAGTCTACAACGTATAGTTTAGGTGTGAGAGCCAAAATGAACTTTTTATTGCTTTAAATGCGTTTTCAGCCTGATTGTGCACTTTAGGTTAAAATGTCAAAATCTTCAAAATGAGCATAAGCACGATGAAATTAATGCTGGAATCATCTTCAGGATGCTAGAATACACTAAATACAGCAAAAATTTTGAGTCTACAACGTTTAGTTTAGGTGTGAGAGCCAAAATGAACTTTTTATTGCTTTAAACGCGTTTTCAGCCCCTGATTGTACACTTAAGGTGAAAATGTCAAAATCTTAAAAATGAGCATAAGCACAATGAAATTAATGCTGGAATCATCTTCAGGATGCTAGAATACACTAAATACAGCAAAAATTTTGAGTCTACAACGTTTAGTTTAGGTGTGAGAGCCAAAATGAACTTTTTATTGCTTTAAACGCGTTTTCAGCCCCTGATTGTACACTTAAGGTGAAAATGTCAAAATCTTCAAAATGAGCATAAGCACAATGAAATTAATGCTGGAATCATCTTCAGGATGCTAGAATACACTGAATACAGCAAAAATTTTGAGTCTACAACGTTTATTTTAGGTGTGTGAGCCAAAATGAACTTTTTATTGCTTTAAACGCGTTTTCAGCCCCTGATTGTACACTTAAGGTGAAAATGTCAAAATCTTCAAAATGAGCATAAGCACAATGAAATTAATGCTGGAATCATCTTCAGGATGCTAGAATACACTAAATACAGCAAAAATTTTGAGTCTACAACGTTTATTTTAGGTGTGAGAGCCAAAATGAACTTTTTATTGCTTTAAATGCGTTTTCAGCCTGATTGTGCACTTTAGGTGAAAATGTCAAAATCTTAAAAATGAGCATAAGCACAATGAAATTAATGCTGGAATCATCTTCAGAATGCTAGAATACACTAAATACAGCAAAACTTTTGAGTCTACAACGTTTAGTTTAGGTGTGAGAGCCAAAATGAACTTTTTATTGCTTTAAACGCGTTTTCAGCCCCTGATTGTACACTTAAGGTGAAAATGTCAAAATCTTCAAAATGAGCATAAGCACAATGAAATTAATTCTGGAATCATCTTCAGGATGCTAGAATACACTAAATACAGCAAAAATTTTGAGTCTACAACGTATAGTTTAGGTGTGAGAGCCAAAATGAACTTTTTATTGCTTTAAATGCGTTTTCAGCCTGATTGTGCACTTTAGGTGAAAATGTCAAAATCTTAAAAATGAGCAAAAGCACAATGAAATTAATGCTGGAATCATCTTCAGGATGCTAGAATACACTGAATACAGCAAAAATTTTGAGTCTACAACGTTTAGTTTAGGTGTGAGAGCCAAAATGAACTTTTTATTGCTTTAAACGCGTTTTCAGCCCCTGATTGTACACTTAAGGTGAAAATGTCAAATTCTTCAAACTGAGCATAAGCACAATGAAATTAATGCTGGAATCATCTTCAGGATGCTAGAATACACTGAATACAGCAAAAATTTTAAGTCTACAACGTTTATTTTAGGTGTGTGAGCCAAAATGAACTTTTTATTGCTTTAAATGCGTTTTCAGCCTGATTGTGCACTTTAGGTGAAAATGTCAAAATCTTCAAAATGAGCATAAGCACGATGAAATTAATGCTGGAATCATCTTCAGGATGCTAGAATACACTAAATACAGCAAAAAATTTGAGTCTACAACGTTTAGTTTAGGTGTGAGAGCCAAAATGAACTTTTTATTGCTTTAAACGCGTTTTCAGCCCCTGATTGTACACTTAAGGTGAAAATGTCAAAATCTTAAAAATGAGCATAAGCACAATGAAATTAATGCTGGAATCATCTTCAGGATGCTAGAATACACTGAATACAGCAGAAATTTTGAGTCTACAACGTTTAGTTTAGGTGTGAGAGCCAAAATTAACTTTTTATTGCTTTAAACGCGTTTTCAGCCCCTGATTGTACACTTAAGGTGAAAATGTCAAAATCTTAAAAATGAGCATAAGCACAATGAAATTAATGCTGGAATCATCTTCAGGATGCTAAAATACACTAAATACAGCAAAAATTTTGAGTCTACAACGTTTAGTTTAGGTGTGAGAGCCAAAATGAACTTTTTATTGCTTTAAATGCGTTTTCAGCCTGATTGTGCACTTTAGGTGAAAATGTCAAAATCTTAAAAATGAGCATAAGCACAATGAAATTAATGCTGGAATCATCTTCAGGATGCTAGAATACACTAAATACAGCAAAAATTTTGAGTCTACAACGTTTAGTTTAGGTGTGAGAGCCAAAATGAACTTTTTATTGCTTTAAACGCGTTTTCAGCCCCTGATTGTACACTTAAGGTGAAAATGTCAAAATCTTCAAAATGAGCATAAGCACAATGAAATTAATGCTGGAATCATCTTCAGGATGCTAGAATACACTGAATTCAGCAAAAATTTTGAGTCTACAACGTTTATTTTAGGTGTGTGAGCCAAAATGAACTTTTTATTGCTTTAAACGCGTTTTCAGCCCCTGATTGTACACTTAAGGTGAAAATGTCAAAATCTTCAAAATGAGCATAAGCACAATGAAATTAATGCTGGAATCATCTTCAGGATGCTAGAATACACTAAATACAGCAAAAAATTTGAGTCTACAACGTATAGTTTAGGTGTGAGAGCCAAAATGAACTTTTTATTGCTTTAAATGCGTTTTCAGCCTGATTGTGCACTTTAGGTTAAAATGTCAAAATCTTCAAAATGAGCATAAGCACGATGAAATTAATGCTGGAATCATCTTCAGGATGCTAGAATACACTAAATACAGCAAAAATTTTGAGTCTACAACGTTTAGTTTAGGTGTGAGAGCCAAAATGAACTTTTTATTGCTTTAAACGCGTTTTCAGCCCCTGATTGTACACTTAAGGTGAAAATGTCAAAATCTTAAAAATGAGCATAAGCACAATGAAATTAATGCTGGAATCATCTTCAGGATGCTAGAATACACTAAATACAGCAAAAATTTTGAGTCTACAACGTTTAGTTTAGGTGTGAGAGCCAAAATGAACTTTTTATTGCTTTAAACGCGTTTTCAGCCCCTGATTGTACACTTAAGGTGAAAATGTCAAAATCTTCAAAATGAGCATAAGCACAATGAAATTAATGCTGGAATCATCTTCAGGATGCTAGAATACACTGAATACAGCAAAAATTTTGAGTCTACAACGTTTATTTTAGGTGTGTGAGCCAAAATGAACTTTTTATTGCTTTAAACGCGTTTTCAGCCCCTGATTGTACACTTAAGGTGAAAATGTCAAAATCTTCAAAATGAGCATAAGCACAATGAAATTAATGCTGGAATCATCTTCAGGATGCTAGAATACACTAAATACAGCAAAAATTTTGAGTCTACAACGTTTATTTTAGGTGTGAGAGCCAAAATGAACTTTTTATTGCTTTAAATGCGTTTTCAGCCTGATTGTGCACTTTAGGTGAAAATGTCAAAATCTTAAAAATGAGCATAAGCACAATGAAATTAATGCTGGAATCATCTTCAGAATGCTAGAATACACTAAATACAGCAAAACTTTTGAGTCTACAACGTTTAGTTTAGGTGTGAGAGCCAAAATGAACTTTTTATTGCTTTAAACGCGTTTTCAGCCCCTGATTGTACACTTAAGGTGAAAATGTCAAAATCTTCAAAATGAGCATAAGCACAATGAAATTAATTCTGGAATCATCTTCAGGATGCTAGAATACACTAAATACAGCAAAAATTTTGAGTCTACAACGTATAGTTTAGGTGTGAGAGCCAAAATGAACTTTTTATTGCTTTAAATGCGTTTTCAGCCTGATTGTGCACTTTAGGTGAAAATGTCAAAATCTTAAAAATGAGCAAAAGCACAATGAAATTAATGCTGGAATCATCTTCAGGATGCTAGAATACACTGAATACAGCAAAAATTTTGAGTCTACAACGTTTAGTTTAGGTGTGAGAGCCAAAATGAACTTTTTATTGCTTTAAACGCGTTTTCAGCCCCTGATTGTACACTTAAGGTGAAAATGTCAAATTCTTCAAACTGAGCATAAGCACAATGAAATTAATGCTGGAATCATCTTCAGGATGCTAGAATACACTGAATACAGCAAAAATTTTAAGTCTACAACGTTTATTTTAGGTGTGTGAGCCAAAATGAACTTTTTATTGCTTTAAATGCGTTTTCAGCCTGATTGTGCACTTTAGGTGAAAATGTCAAAATCTTCAAAATGAGCATAAGCACGATGAAATTAATGCTGGAATCATCTTCAGGATGCTAGAATACACTAAATACAGCAAAAAATTTGAGTCTACAACGTTTAGTTTAGGTGTGAGAGCCAAAATGAACTTTTTATTGCTTTAAACGCGTTTTCAGCCCCTGATTGTACACTTAAGGTGAAAATGTCAAAATCTTCAAAATGAGCATAAGCACAATGAAATTAATGCTGGAATCATCTTCAGGATGCTAGAATACACTAAATACAGGAAAAATTTTGAGTCTACAACGTTTAGTTTAGGTGTGAGAGCCAAAATGAACTTTTTATTGCTTTAAATGCGTTTTCAGCCTGATTGTGCACTTTAGGTGAAAATGTCAAAATCTTAAAAATGAGCATAAGCACAATGAAATTAATGCTGAATTCAACTTCAGGATGCTAGAATACACTAAATACAGCAAAAATTTTGAGTCTACAACGTTTAGTTTAGGTGTGAGAGCCAAAATGAACTTTTTATTGCTTTAAACGCGTTTTCAGCCCCTGATTGTACACTTAAGGTGAAAATGTCAAAATCTTAAAAATGAGCATAAGCACAATGAAATTAATGCTGGAATCATCTTCAGGATGCTAGAATACACTGAATACAGCAAAAATTTTGAGTCTACAACGTTTAGTTTAGGTGTGAGAGCCAAAATGAACTTTTTATTGCTTTAAACGCGTTTTCAGCCCCTGATTGTACACTTAAGGTGAAAATGTCAAAATCTTAAAAATGAGCATAAGCACAATGAAATTAATGCTGGAATCATCTTCAGGATGCTAAAATACACTAAATACAGCAAAAATTTTGAGTCTACAACGTTTAGTTTAGGTGTGAGAGCCAAAATGAACTTTTTATTGCTTTAAATGCGTTTTCAGCCTGATTGTGCACTTTAGGTGAAAATGTCAAAATCTTAAAAATGAGCATAAGCACAATGAAATTAATGCTGGAATCATCTTCAGGATGCTAGAATACACTAAATACAGCAAAAATTTTGAGTCTACAACGTTTAGTTTAGGTGTGAGAGCCAAAATGAACTTTTTATTGCTTTAAACGCGTTTTCAGCCCCTGATTGTACACTTAAGGTGAAAATGTCAAAATCTTCAAAATGAGCATAAGCACAATGAAATTAATGCTGGAATCATCTTCAGGATGCTAGAATACACTGAATACAGCAAAAATTTTGAGTCTACAACGTTTATTTTAGGTGTGTGAGCCAAAATGAACTTTTTATTGCTTTAAATGCGTTTTCAGCCTGATTGTGCACTTTAGGTTAAAATGTCAAAATCTTCAAAATGAGCATAAGCACGATGAAATTAATGCTGGAATCATCTTCAGGATGCTAGAATACACTAAATACAGCAAAAATTTTGAGTCTACAACGTTTAGTTTAGGTGTGAGAGCCAAAATGAACTTTTTATTGCTTTAAACGCGTTTTCAGCCCCTGATTGTACACTTAAGGTGAAAATGTCAAAATCTTAAAAATGAGCATAAGCACAATGAAATTAATGCTGGAATCATCTTCAGGATGCTAAAATACACTAAATACAGCAAAATTTTTGAGTCTACAACGTTTAGTTTAGGTGTGAGAGCCAAAATGAACTTTTTATTGCTTTAAACGCGTTTTCAGCCCCTGATTGTACACTTAAGGTGAAAATGTCAAATTCTTCAAACTGAGCATAAGCACAATGAAATTAATGCTGGAATCATCTTCAGGAAGCTAGAATACACTGAATACAGCAAAAATTTTGAGTCTACAACGTTTATTTTAGGTGTGTGAGCCAAAATGAACTTTTTATTGCTTTAAATGCGTTTTCAGCCTGATTGTGCACTTTAGGTGAAAATGTCAAAATCTTCAAAATGAGCATAAGCACGATGAAATTAATGCTGGAATCATCTTCAGGATGCTAGAATACACTAAATACAGCCAAAAATTTGAGTCTACAACGTTTAGTTTAGGTGTGAGAGCCAAAATGAACTTTTTATTGCTTTAAACGCGTTTTCAGCCCCTGATTGTACACTTAAGGTGAAAATGTCAAAATCTTCAAAATGAGCATAAGCACAATGAAATTAATGCTGGAATCATCTTCAGGATGCTAGAATACACTAAATACAGGAAAAATTTTGAGTCTACAACGTTTAGTTTAGGTGTGAGAGCCAAAATGAACTTTTTATTGCTTTAAATGCGTTTTCAGCCTGATTGTGCACTTTAGGTGAAAATGTCAAAATCTTAAAAATGAGCATAAGCACAATGAAATTAATGCTGAAATCAACTTCAGGATGCTAGAATACACTAAATACAGCAAAAATTTTGAGTCTACAACGTTTAGTTTAGGTGTGAGAGCCAAAATGAACTTTTTATTGCTTTAAACGCGTTTTCAGCCCCTGATTGTACACTTAAGGTGAAAATGTCAAAATCTTAAAAATGAGCATAAGCACAATGAAATTAATGCTGGAATCATCTTCAGGATGCTAAAATACACTAAATACAGCAAAAATTTTGAGTCTACAACGTTTAGTTTAGGTGTGAGAGCCAAAATGAACTTTTTATTGCTTTAAATGCGTTTT